>NC_056726.1:1861649330-1861949330 GCF_019279795.1 Protopterus annectens | reverse complement strand
AGTTCATATATTGAATTAACAGGGGGTGTGTGGGGCACAGCCCCCCACATGGGGATGCAGGGGGGGGGGCTTGCCCCCTGCCCATACTTGGTGAAAAGTGCTATCCTTTGTCTTGTATGTGTTTCTGTGTGTCCTTGTACTGGAATATTGTCATTATTTGTGTCGTGTATGTTTTCAGTCTTTTGGGATTCAGGATTTTGAATTTTCAGGATTTTGTGCTTCAGGATTATGAAGTTCAGGATTGTGATATTTCAGGATTCTGAAGTGAAACCATCTTAGCTACAGGAAACAAGAGACTGAATCTTCTACTACCAACTACCAAGCTGCATTTTTCAAGAAACTGAGTTTCAGTATATTTTTTTAAGAATTGAGTTTCAAGCTTATTGTGCCTGCTTATTTGAACTGTTTCTTTCTGAAATTGGTACGCCTTGTTGCTGTAGCATAGACTAAATTCAGGCTTGCTGAATCTAGCTTTGTTTGTATAACTTGAACACTGATCCAGACCATCTTTTTTGGAGAAGGTTCACCTACACCCTAGTGGCAGGAGTGTGCAGTTAGAACTTGTCTGATCAAAGACTGCTGGAACGGGGCTCAGTTTTTAGCTTTTTATTGGTTAATTGGTTAATTTGTTTAAATCTGTTTGTTCATTTGCTACTGTTATATTACAAAAAAAAAAATATATATATATACACACACACTTTATGCATCACCACTTAGATAGAGTTAAAATATTCCCAGTGCCATAAGGTCTGGTCTTCAAATTTTCCCTTAGAACTAGCCAGTTTTTTTAGTTTTAGCACTAAAATCTGGTTCGTTGAGCTCAGCACTTGTTCAGAACTCATTGTAAGCACTACATAAGCTACAAATTACTACAGCACTCAACTTTCTTCACTTATCTAGAGGAAAACAGTTTTTAGTACTTAATAAATAAGCACCTATCCAGGCTTCAGCTCCCTGTGTTTTCTCCTGTCTACCTGATTAATCTGGGCATCTTGGGGCAATGCAGCAATTGCCTCATGTACACAGAATACCCTCTCCTTCTACCACCCAACACTACAACCTGTTTGAGATCCAGTTATATAGCCAAACTGGAAGCAAAGCTCTCTTCACCCAAGGCTAGACTAGACAGTCAAGAGAAGGTAAACACTTGCACCACACCACACTCATCACATAGTCCCTCAAAACCCATACCACCAAAACACACACATAGAAACACAAAACACACACCTATATTCATGGAGGCTCTCAATATAAATCTGCTCAAGAAACAGAGACCTCCAAAGCAGAAACCCAAGCAACCTCCACCCCCCCCAACACAACCCAATTGACACATAGCTCATAAACTCAGTGTGCTACTCAACTACAGCCCATAAGGCATAACAACGTACCCAACACTCTAGTCATAGGAGACACTATAGTTAGGCACACTGATGTTCCACTCACCAGGCTAAACAAGCAGAAAGTTCCTGCCAGCTGCCTGTCAGGTGCCAGGATCCGCCACATAATGCACGCACTCAGGTCACTCCACTACAAGTACAAATATGACTCTGTCATTGTCCATGTTAGTGTGAATGACCTGAGATATACCTCCCTGGACTACATGAAAAGTGACATGGAGGAGCTCTCCAATCTTGTAGCCCAGGTAGCTATGACCCTAGCCCTGAGTAGCATCCTGCCATCACCCAGAATGATACCAAAGTACAAGGGCAAAATGATTGACTTCAACAATTGGCTAAGCTTTTAGTGTCATTCTAAGGGGATCCGGTATATGTCTGCCTTGGATGACATGATCGACAGACCACAATGCTTTGCCAGAGATGGCCTGCACCTGTCACCCTTGGGATTCTGGATACTGGCTAAGGCTATTGCCACTCCTATAGTGCCTTTTTTAGGCAAGGTTCAAATGACAAATTCACCACCTTAACAGGTACAAGCAAGCAAAATCTGAGAGTAATGCTACTCAATGCTGGACGTCTAAACCTCAAAATGCATTCACTCGAGGCACTCCTTAAAATGGAGAACATTGACATCTGTGCAGTGGCAAAGACCTGGTTCAAGGCTCCAGAGAGCACCCCTACATTACCAGGCTATAATTCATACCACACCTTTCGGCAACCTAACCTGGAATGAAAAACTAAAGGCGGAGGTGTGTCCATATTCCTTAAGGATATCCACACCTCCAGGCTAGTTGCTCAGCATAATGCACCCGAGATTATCCAAGTGCAACTAACTCTGGGCAAGACCGCAATCCAAATTGTAACTTGATACAGATCGCCCACCATGCCCCAGGATTTCCACTCCTCATTTCTTGATACACTGGAAAATATTAGGGTACAACCCAACACCCTAATAATGGGTGATTTCAACTACCCCACTGTTAACTGGGAAAACTACTTATGCACCAACTCTTTTGCTCAATGTTTTCTGGAGTTCATAAATACCAATGCCTTGTATCAACTTATCCACACCCCATCAGAGGCAGCAATATCCTAGATCTGGTCATTACCAACATGGGAGACCGGTGTTCCACAACAGAGATCAATTCCTCATTGGTCAGATCTGACCACAAGCTAATCACCCAAGACATCCACATCCTGCCCCCACCCTCCATTAGCAAAACCACAGAAAAAAAATTATTCAAAGCCAATTTCACGCTTCTTAAGACAGAAGTGACAAACTTCACGACACCCATGCAGATGTACAGTAGAGGTACAACTGCTGAATTCTACACAAATGCACTTTATAAGCACTTACACTAGAGCATGGATCATGCTATCCCTAAAAGAACCAAGATGCTATCCTCCAAAAAAAGGAAGCCAATCTGGTGGTCCCCTGCTTTAAACAAACTCTACAACAGAAGAAAGAAACTGTTACAAAAAAGAGTAAAATCCCAAGATTGGAGGAACTCCCTGGTCAGCCTCAGTAAGAAGCTGAGATCCCTCATGAAATCCTCCAAAGCTAGTTACGAAAACAAAACACTGATTCTAAAGACAACCACAAAGCATTCTATAGCTATGTCAAGTATCTCAATGGCAACACTCAGATCTGCTCTGAGTTACAGCACAATGGCACTAAATATACAGAACCAACTGATATTGCTAACATCCTGGCAGATAGGTTCAGTGCTAACATTACCCCCCTCTCACCCCCTAAAGGGCCCATCTCTATACCAGAAGAATGCAAGGTTCCTGTAATCATGGCTGCACAGGTAAAAGCCACAGTCTCCAAAGCCAAGAACACAGCATCCATGGGACCTGACAACATCCCTTGCTGCATTCTGCATGAACTGCAGAATGAACTGGCACCCCACCTAAGCACCATGTTCAATCATAGCCTCACCTTAGGCTTTGTGCCCACTGAATGGCGCACAGCAATGGTTATCCCACTCCACCAAGGGGGAGCCACCACAGACCCCGGGAACTACCGCCCCATTAGCCTAACGAGCGTGGTCTGTAAGGCCATGGAACATATCATCATGGATCTTATATACAAAGACATTGGTAATTTCCAAACTCTGGACCCCACACAGTTCGAGGATGTAAAGGCAGATCATGTCTCCTAAACCTGATAGACTTCTTTGAAGCAGTCACCAAAGCTGTAGACGAGGGTAAGGTGGTTCACAGAGCCTATCTAGATCTCGCCAAGGCTTTTGACACCATCCCCCACTCTGGAATTATAGATAAACTCACTAAACTAGGTATAAATCCCTAAGTCACAAGATGGGTTGCCAAATGGCTCACTGACAGAACCCACACTGTGAAAGTAGCAGACTCCAAATCCGACTTCAGACCAGTGACAAGTGGGGTACCACAGGGTTTAGTCCTGGGTCCTCTCCTGTTTTAGTATCTACTTTTCTGAAGTACAGGCTAACAGTGAAGATCTTTGGCTAACAAAATTCATAGATGACTGCAAACTAGGAGCCATAATCGAAACTCCTAACGATGTGGACATCCTACAAAAGGGCCTCATGGAGACAGATGCTTGGTATCAAAGCCATGGCCTCAAGCTCAATGCCAAAAAGTGCATTGCCATCCCCTTTGATGAAAACTCTGTACCCACGAGCTACCACATAGGTGGAAGTCTACTTAACACCAAAAGTGTGATAAGAGACCTTGGGACACAGGTGGACAGTAGTCTCTCCTTTGATAATCACATCACCACAGTAGTCAGGAAATCCTTCTGTGTAGCACACCTCATCACAAAAGGTTTCTCATCCAGAAAAAAAGAGGTCATTGTTCCCCTCTACTCATCACTCATTAGACCCATTTTAGAGTACAACGCCCCTTTAGGTATGTACCTCACAAGACATCTACAACAACTGGAAAGACCACAGAAATACCTCACAAAGAGGATTACTGGCCTCAAACAGATGCCCTACACAGACCATCTCAAAAAACTCCAGCTTTACTCTGTCACATATTGCCTACTAAGAGGTGATCTCTGCCTAACATACAAAGCTATGTCAAACCCAGAGCTGTTGGACATGCTCCACTTAAAGAAATCCCAATCCCTCTGAGCTACACGCGCTAGGGACCTAAACCTTGTCACTACAATAAACAGAACATGCTGAAGGGATAGATTCCTGTCCCAGAGACTTCCCATACTCTGGAACAAACTACCTATCTATATTAAACAAAGCTCCTCATTAGCACTCTTCAAGAAAAATCTTGATGATTGGATGGGAAATAGGAATTTCACCCCGGGGATCATCTCTGTGGCTCTGCTCGACTGGGGCACAGGAAAATTATTTTCTTGGGTGGCGAAAGCCAGGGTACCTTTTTGGATAGGCTTATATAAGCCCTAGGGCCAATAGCCTAGTACCTACCTATGAACCTATGAACCTAACTGCGTTTTGAAGGAATTGTGAGCTTCAAAGTTAGAGAAATTTACTGCTGGTCATGCTAAATCTGTTTACAATGTGCCACTGTTTTGTTTAGCAAATGTTATCACTATAGTGGTAGAGAATTTTAAAGCAGTGTTAGTAGCACAACAGGTAGCATATTTGCTTTTTGATGCAGAAGGCTGTGAGTTCTACCCCCACAGCATAAAGATAGATTGCTGATACTGTATTGTTAATGGCTGCATGGGGGACCCCAATGCATTATCATGCCTAGGGTTCTATTTGACCTTGATCCAGTTATGCTCAGGTCATTAGACCATTAGTCCCAATATGACTCAGTCATAGTTTATGTGGATGTAAATGACCAGAGACATACCTCCTTAGACTATATGGAGAGATATCATGGTGCTCTCAGAATATCTGTCCCAATCTAGTATGAGCCTAGCATTGAGCAGCATTTTACCATCTCCAAGGATGATGCCACAATATGAACAAAAGATGACTGACTTTAATAATTTGATTAGTTTCTGGTGTCATTCTAAGGGGGTGCAATTTTTGATAGTATGGAAGGAGATGAACAACAGACCACTCTGCTTTGCCAGGGATGGCTTGTACCTCTCACCTCTAGGCTTTTGAATATCAATTAAAACATTGTCTTCCCAAATAGTGCCTTTTTAGGCAATGCCAAACTGAAAGCACTTCTGACATAGCAAATCAAAATCAAAAAAATCTAAAGATAATACTTCTCAGTGCTAGGAGTCTAAACAAAATGCTCCACTCCCTAGAAGCTTTCTTCACCCTAGACAATACTGATGTCTGTGAAATTTCTGAGACATGGTTTAAAGTTATGGAAAGCACACTGACAGTGCAAGGTTATAATGCCTTCCATGCATTAAAACCAGCTACAACACAGACAGGGGAAGAAAGGTGGAGATGTTTCAATTTACATCAAAATAAATATACCTCAAGGCTGGTCCAACAGGATGATGCACTTGTGCTTCTCCACATTTAAATCACCATAGTCAAAATCCAATGCCACTACCTTGGAAGCTATAAGTCGCCCCATGACCCACAAAACCAATACCATGTATTTAAAGCTATTGGAAACACGCACCATCCAACTCAAAAATGGGTGACTTTAATTACTCTACTATTAACGGAGAATCATATATGATACGAAACATACAGGCACAGAGATTCCTGAATTTTGATAACACAAACTCCCTTTAGCAGATTGTCAATACATCAACCATGGGTGCAACCATACTTGATCTGGTCATCACTAACATGGGTGAGTGCTGCACATACCCTAGTGTAATGTCTACTCTGGTAAGGTCAGACAACAGAATGGTCTCCTCTTAAGTAAAAATGAAAACTGGAACCCCAGCTAACCCTGGAATATTGAGGAACTACTCTAAGGCTAACTTCCTACTATTAAGTGATAACCTGGCAAAATTTCAAGTTCCAATAAACCCAGAGAACACTGCTACCTACAAAGAGCTGTTCAAAGAAACCCTATGCAGGCATGTTAATAGTTGCATAGAGACAGCTGTACCCACCAGGAAGTAGTACAGAACTAACTGAAAAAAAAACAAGCCCCCTGGTGGAATCACACCATCAATAGGCAGTATAACAGAAGGAAGGAAGAAAATCAAGGCAAAAATTTGGAGGCACAGCACTTGGCAGGATAAAAGCACTCTCAAACTAAACAAATAGCTCAGAGGAGAAATAAAGTCTACCCAAGCAAAATTTGAGATAAATTTAGCCTCCCAGGCCAAGGAGAACCATAAGGTATTCTTTAGCTATGTCCACGGTCTCAAAGGCAATACACAATTGTGTGCAGAGCTCATTGTAAATAGAGCCACTTATACTGAGGCAGAAGATATAGCAAACTTACTGGCCAAAAAATTCAGCTCCAACTTTACCTCCTCTTCACCTCAACTTTCCCTCAGGAAATACCATCAAATATAACTCCCCCTGCTATCATTAGAAAACAGGTCCTTAATGCTTTAAGGCCAAGAACACTGCATCAGTGGACACAGACAATATCCCAAGATGCCTTCTAAATAACATGAAACATGACCTATCAAGACCTCTGGAATGGCTATTTAACTGTAGCCTCCAAACAAGCTTCATACCTCATGAATAAAGAACAGCAACAGTCATCCCTCTTCACAAAGCTGTGCCAACTACAGACACTGGGAATTACAGACCCAAAAGTCTCACTCATCTTATATGCAAAGCCAGGGAAAGAATTACCATGGAAATGATCGAAAAATGACATAGGAAACCTCCAGACACTGGACCCAACCAAGTTTGATTTCATCAAAGGCTGACCATGACTACTCAACCTGGTGGGCATCTTTGAGAAGGTCACCAAAGCAATAGATAAAGGCAAAATGGTTCACATTGCCTACCTTGACCTGGTCAAAGCATTTGACACAATATCCCACTTGGGAATTTTTGACAAACATAAGAGGTTAGGTACAAATCCTTATGTCACCTGGTGGATAGCTAATTGGCTCAAAGACAGGACCCAGGAAGTTAGAACTGGGGAGTCCACCTCTACAAAGAGGCCAGTCACAAGCAGAGTCCCTCAGGGATCGGTCCTGGGATTTCTTTTTGGCATTTACTTCTCTGAAGTCAAGGCCAATGTCAATGGCCTCTGGATGGCTAAATTTGCAGATGATTGCAAATTAGGAGCTGTCATTGAATTGTGCATCATCACAAATGTTCCTCAGGAAGGGCTTACATAGACAAACAACTGGTACCAGAGCCATGGACTAAAACTAAATGCCAAAAATGCATAATAGTATACTTCAGGAAGACATCCACCCCTGGTTATTATCATATTGACAACACGACCCTAAGAGCTGACCCAGTAGTCAGGGAGTTGGGGACACATAGACAGTAATCTAGCCTTTGACGATCACGTGTCTACAGTAGTGAGGAAATCATTTTATGTTGTTCAGCTTATAAACAAAGGTTTGGCATCTAACTCCAAGGAAGTCATTGTTCCACTGTATTTGGCATTCATCTGACATATCATTGAGTACAATGCACCCTCTGGTATTACCTAACCAGGCATTCCAGCAATTGTTACATTCATAAAGGTTCCTCACTAAAAGAATACAGGGCGTAAGTAAAATGCCCTATGCAGACCACCTCAAGGCCCTATCCCTGTATTCTGTCTCCTACAGGCTGTTGAGGGGAGATCTATTCCTGGCATGTAAGACATTGACAGACCCCCACTCTGATGGACCTCCTGCCTATCCACAAAACAAACAGCACCAGAATTATGCCTTCTGGACCTACTGGAGAGACAGGCATGTATCCCAGAATCCACCCCTTCTCTGCAATAGACTCTCCATCCTTGTGAAGCAGAGCTTCTCCCTAATCCAATTCAAGTCTAACTTGGACATTTGGATGAGAAACAGGAAATCCAGCCTTGTGTTGGCAGCTATATCACTAATGAACACAGGCAGCCTGTAAATGGTTCATCTCCCAGGCCCCTGCTTGTAAATGTTTCACCTCCCAAGCCTCTGCTTAAACTTATCAAGGGTACCAGAACTCATCAGAGATTTGGGATGCATGGCTAAACTTAAAAAGGCCCTTATTGTCATTAACCTAGTAAACACCTATGAACCTAAATACATTAAAAATAAATAAACTGCTCGCCCTTCTGTTCAGCTTAGGTGTAGAATAACCTGTTTTGTTGTTTTGAAGGAAACTCAAATATCTTAATTCCACAAATGGTAGAAGTACATTTTTAACTGTCAGCATTCTCAGTCTGAATGTTTCTTCTTTGCCGCTTCCCTTTTCTGATGTCAGTGGGTTTGTGGTATATTTTCTGTCACTATATTTAGAAATGCACTGTCTCAGTTTGGCTGTAGGCAGTCTCCTCCTTTGGTGGAAACAAATGCACAGTAGTCACTTTGTTCTAGTTTAAATTAATGAGAAAAGCAAGATTACCTGTCGCATGCTCAGTGTCAGCTGACATTTGCAACACTTTTTTAGTAGTGTGCCTAAAATGGACCAAGATTACCTGTCACATGCTCAGTGTCAGCTGAAACATTGCGATATTTTTTAAATAGTGTGCCTAAACTGTCTTGAGTTAATTCAGTGGACTAGATTAATAGTTGCTAACAAGCTGACATACTTGTCTTTCAATGTATATATACAGTTTAACCATGCAGTACTCATTATGATAGTTTAACCAACACCACTATCACATGCTACCTCAACCTACAGTTTATTATTGTTACCTGAAGTCAGACAGTGTTGCTATAGCCATGGTTTTCTGTTTAAATTGTTACCTTTTTTTAAATCTATTCTAGGTTGCCATACATAATAAGTGCATCAGTGTTAGACAGGTGTATTTGCTATTGGTACCTTTGTCATGCATTCTTAGTACAGTTGTTAATTATCTCATCTTTTTATATTTCTCTGTTGTAACTGCACCTTATTGCATGTGTGTGTGTTTGTGTGTGTGTGTGTGTATCTGTGTGTGCGTGTGTGCGTGTGCGTGTGTGTGTGTGTGTGTGTGTGTGTGTGTGTATCTATGTGTGCGTGTGTGCATGTGCGTGCATGCATGTGTGTGTGTGTGTGTGTGTGTGTGTGTGTGTGTGTGTGTGTGTGTGTGGAGTTTACAATAAGTTGTAGTGATTTACAACTCTCCTTGAATATCCATTAAAAAAGAACAAGACGCTTAGTGAAACTAATCTGATTAGACAGATAGAATGAATGAATGAATGAATGAATGAATGAATGAATGAATGAATGAAAGATTGAATGAATGACTGAACAGATAAATACTTACTTTGTTTACTTGGTTAGTGCTTGTCTGGCAGCCTCATGGGCTTCTTTAACTTAAACCCTCAAGACAGCTATCATCTTGAAAACATTTTTTGTGGCTTGGTTGTTTAATGTTGCCATGCTATCTACATATAACAATAAATACCGACACTTTATATGCAGAACTGCTTGGGTGCATTCAAAGTGCACAGTCTGATATATAAAGCTTGATGGTCCAAGGGCAGATGCTAACAATGGCCATTAATGTTAACAATGGCCATTATCTCACTCACTGTGTACACTGTGTGCATTCATTCACATGTCCAGACACAGCTGGGGATGTTTCACAAGTGGTTTACATTATTAGCACAAACCCTAATGATGGTGTACTATTCAACTGCCCCTGATTTTGTAGAACATTGTTGACTTTATCTCCTACCTTTGTTCCACATAAAATGCTTGTCTAGCAAATTATTGAGGATTTTAAGGATTACACTTAGTCAGTAATGACAGACATCTGACTTTTCTACTATTTATTTAATCAAAAATACATTTTATGCAAAACCCATTGTTCTATTAGATTTTTAAATAAATTAGACAAATAGCATCTACGATTGTGGGCATTTGCCCCCCCCCCCGCCCTTTTTTGGCTTTGTCCCTGATTCATGATCAAAGAAGATGAGAGATGATGTAATTTAGTTTATATGATACATTAATAATGACTCTGCACTTTACTATACATTTCTGGCAAGCTTAATGAAGTCAAAATTACTTTATTCCCTAAGAAAACGTATGTGAAAGGTAAGCCATGCTTGCGGTTAACTTGTGTCAGCACCTGTATAGGCTGTGAAATAAATTTGCATACAAGGGAAAATATACAGACTTTGACTTCTAGCATTACAGACTTTTATCAGAAAGGTATGTAAGAAAAGAATGAAACTAGAATAGTGGTTACTAAATGCATTCATGACCTCAAGCCTACCTCCTTCAATCAATAAGGCAAAATTATTTTGGGAGGACTTAAGAAAGTTAACAAAAGCCAAGTTTAACACTGACTCATATGACTGTCTCCCAGTCTAAGCAGCTGGCTAAAAAGATTATCTATTTTAGTATTATAAGGTAACTCAGTTGTGACTCATACTTCATAAAGATTAAAAAAATCTCCCAAACCCTTATCTTGAACTCAGCTTGACTAGGGTGAAATATGTATTTATTCATTTATGTGTATATGTATCTAAACAAAGTTGATGGGTGGATAAAAATGAATCCTTTATTGTTGTAACCTGGGCACGTGACAAACAAACTTATATATATAAAACAGCATTAACAGATCAAATGAAACTTCAGCTGTATTAAGCAATAAATAGTTTGCAGCACTCCAATGAATGGAATGTGTGTATATATGTGTGTGTGTGTGTGTGTGTGTGTGTGTGTGTGTGTGTGTGTGTGTGTGTGTGTGCGTGTGTGTGTGTATAACTATATATACATATATTTCAATATCTATATCAATATAGATATAGATATACATATATATATATATATATATATATATATATATATATATATATATATATATATATATATATATATCTATATATATATATATGTGTGTGTGTGTGTGTGTGTGTGTGTGTGTTTGTGTGTGTGTCTGTGAGTATGTATGTATATCTATAGATTATATATATATATATATATATATATATATATATATATATATATATGTCTACATCATAACACTGAAATTTCATAACATTGAATTTCATAACATTGAGACCAAAACATCTAAATCCCAAAACACTGAAAATTTAAACACTGAAAGTGTGCTTCATAACATTGAAATTGCAATGCATATTTAAATAATATCCTCTCCACCTATAACAACACCTAATTAACAAACGCACTTTTTACTATGTTTCTGCAGGGGTGCAAGCCCCCACACTCCCCAGTAAATTAAATATACCAACTCCAAGATCACACTACAGTGGAAAAAATTTAATTTCCTAACCTCACTGTATCACAATCAATGTAAATGTTACCAAACATGTCACTTTTTATGAACGGATTACTTAAAGATGGATTCCTAGATTCCTACCCACATTGTAAGAATCTAAGTGCAACTATGCTACGTAACGTTGCTGTGTGAGAAACAAATCTTTATAAAAGGAATGCAGAGAAAGCAGGTGTTAACAGAAACAAAAATACAAAATGGGCAAGGAATAAGTCATATCTGATAACCTAAAATTGGCAGGCAATATGAGACAAATCCCTTAAAAGTATTTTCTGAATTTGTTGATTATTAGGCAAAAGAATAAACTGTCACTGTGCATCAGATTTTAGATTCCATTAGGAGTACTATGTTTACAGTTTTAAAAACTTCATTTCTGCAAAAGTGCAGGCTATTAGAACAAATTAAATATAGAAGTGCAGCCACAGAAGTCATAAAATGATATTTGAAATCATCAGTATCAGTAAGAAACTACGTTCCCTCATAAAATCATCCAAGGCTAGCTTCAAAAGAAAAATTGCCATGGACTGCAAAGATAAACACAAGGCATTCTTTAGCAATGTCAAGAATCTAAGTGGCAATTCTCAGATCTGCTCAGAGTTAGTGCAGAATGGCACAAAATACACTGAACCGACCGATATAGCCAACATCCTGGGAGACAGTTTCAGTGCAAACTTCACCCCCTCTCACCCCCAAAAGGGCTCATAACTATACCAGAAGAATGTAGTGCCCCTGAAATTACAGACACTCAGTTTAAAACAGCCCTCTCCAAAGCCAAAAACACAGCATCAATGGGACTGAACGGTGTCCCAGGCTGCATCCTACACGAGCTCAAAGATGAACTAGCCCCTCACCTAAACACTGTTTAAACTCAGCCTCTCCACAGGCTACATGCCCACAGAGTGGCGCACAGCAATGGTTATTTCACTCCACAAAGGTGGAGCCACAATGGACCCCGAGAACTATCACCCTATAAGCCTGACTAGCTTGGTCTGCAAAGCTATGGAGTGCATCACCATGGATCTCATTAACAGAGACATTGGAAACCTCCAAACACTGGTCCCTACCCAGTTCAGCTTTGTTAAGGGCAGATCATGCCTCCTAAACCTGGTGGACTTCTTTGAGACAGTTACCAAGGCTATAGATGAGGGAATGGTGGTCCACACAGCCTACCTAGACCTTGCAAAGGCCTTTGACATCATTCCCCACTCGGGTATTATAGACAAGCTCACCAGCCTGAACATAAACCCCTACATCACGAAATGGGTTGCCAGCTGGCTCATGGACAGAACCCACATGGTAAGAGTTATGGGAGCTAGGTCTGGCTCTAAACTGCTTGCAAGCGGCGTTCCCCAGGACTCAGTCCTAGGACCCCTCCTGTTCGGTATATACTTCTCAGAGGTACAGGCAAGCACAGGAGGAATATGGCTGACCAAGTACACAGATGACTGCAAACTAGGGGCTATAATTGACTCTCCAGCTGACACGGACATCCTCCAAAAGGGTCTCACTGAGACAGATACCTGGTGTCAAAACCATGGCTACAAGCTAAATGCCAAAAAGTGCATAGTCATCCCCTTTGGAAAAAAAAAAGTACCCACAAACTACCACATAGGTGGTAGCCCCCTAAATATGGAAGATGTAATAAGGGATCTGGGGACCCAAGTAGATAGTAACCTCTCCTTTGATAATCACATTGCCAAAGTGGTTAGAAAATCCTTCTATGTGGCCCACCTAATCACAAAAGGGTTTGCATCCAGATCGAAAGAGGTCATTGGGCCTTTCTATGCATCACTCATCAGACCCATCATAGAGTACAATGCCCCATTTGGGATGCACCTTACAAGACACCTGCAACAACTGGAAAGACCACAGAAGTACCTCACCAAGAGGATCACTGGCCTCAAGCAGATGCGCTATGCAGCTCGACTGAAGAAACTCCAGCTGTACTCGATTGCATACCGCCTACTCAGAGGTGATCTTTGCCTGACATACAAGGCCATGTCCAACCCAGAATTGATGGACATGCTCCACCTAAAGAAAACAATATCCCCTCGAGCCACATGCTCCAGGGATCTAAACCTCACCACAACAATAAAAAGGACATGCTGGAAGGATAGATTCCTGTCCCAGAGACTTCCCATGCTCTGGAACAAGATTCCAATCTACATTAGGCAGAGCTCCTCGCTAACCCTCTTCGAGGGAAACCTTGACGAGTTGATGGGAAACAGAAGGTTTACCCCGGGAATTACTTCAATGGCTCTGCTGGACAGAGGCACAGGGAACTAATCTAAGGTAGTGGCGAAAGACAACACATTCTGGCTAGGCTTATAAATGCCTTCAGGCAGATAGCCTAGTACTTACCTATGAACCTATGAAACCTTAGTCAAGGATAATAATAATATCTAACTTTTCAGTTGGATAACTGAATGGCTGTCAGACAAGAAACCATGACAATTCAAGGGCAGAACTCTCATAATCTTTTAATAAACTCTGGTGTACCCAGGGATCCTTATTGGGACCTTAACTATTCAACGTAGTCCTTGCAACAATTCTAGTAGTACATGCTGAATAAACAATTATGCAGATGACTGCAAGTTAGGATTTATTATTTCAAATGAGAATAACTACAACAATATTAATAATTATCTGCAACTTGGGCTTAAAAGATGGGTATCTGATTACATAAATGTGATATGATGTATTTTGGAAGAAACTTACCAAACAGAAAATAATAATACAAGACAATGTATTATCAGAAGCTGGTGAATAAGAAAATGTAGGAACGATAATGCCAAGATGGTCTTACTCTAAGAATTTAGATTTAATAGTAATAAAAGCAGTGAGACAGCTAGACCGGTTACTGAAGACCAGCTCTCTGTGTGAGATAAAGCATCTGTTTGATTTGTATAAAACATACATAAGATCTGTTCTGGAATATAATAATAATGCTTTTTGCTCATATATCAAAAGTGGTCTAATAAGATATGAGAAAGTATTGTGAGAATTCATTAAAAACATTCTTACCATGACAGCATATATTTATAGAGAAAGGTATCAGAAGATTAAACTCTTTACAATCCATTATCAATATTTTAGAGGAAAAATACTTGCACAGAAAGCATTTCAGGATGATATGTTACAATATGTTACAAAGATTACCGAATTTAGAAATAAATGGTAATATTAAAATGAAAAGACATAAAATTTGTATAAGATCAAACCATATAATACCATAAAATTAGTTTTTTATATAACACAAAAAATTCCTGGTTTTTGGAATAGATTACCACTTAGTATTAAAAGGTCTGATACCATAATGTTTAAATAGAAATTAGACAATTGGACGGATTCACAAGTTTATGACACAAGGTTTTTGAGAGATCAGCATTCCTTGTTGGCCTTAGGCCCTGAATGCTGGAAACTCAAACTTATGAACTTATATGTAGGTGAAGGAAATAATTGTAATAAACAGGAACACTGTCATATGAACCATGTTCTTTGAGTATGATCCTTGGTTTCCTTGCTTTATTAACTGTTGCCAATGTGATTATTATTTGGCTGTGAAAAAAAAATGGACAGCATGTAGTCTGTGAGTTTATTGTTAATATTTTAATTATGAATATGTTTTAATTTAGCTTTTTTTCCCTGGCATGTGTTGTGGAATGTACTTTGTTGGGCTAAAGCAGCTTGCCTGGTACTTAGTGCAGATGAGTAAGGATAGGAGTTGTTAATCACCTCCTTCCTGTAGTGCAAGGTTCGATTATTTTAGCCCTTATATGTCTGCTGTGTGATTCTGACCTAATCACTTCAGCAGACAGTGCTCCTGGGCTGCCCCTTAATAGGGAGATTTGGGCCAGTAAGCTGTCCCAGGCTGTTAACAAATGCATTACACATTTGTCATTTGAATTCCTGAACCCGTCATATAGCTGCTGATTAGTGTTTTACCATATGTTATTTGACTATGAAGCCCAGCACCTCTTTTGTAGTTTTTTGGGTTGCGGGATGTATTTTCACTAAAGGAGTTTCAAGTAAAATAAGTTTACTATTTCTCATTCCAAGTCTGTTTTCAATGTGAGAGTGTCTTGTTTTGTTTAAAAAATGGACATCCGTGTTTTGCTGTAAAATTTAAAATAAAACTTTTTAAATGAAGTCCATATCTCTGTGATAATCATAAAAGTAAAAAAAATAGTATGCACACTGTCAGGTTTGAACAATGTTTTATGGTAAGTTGGGAGAGAAAGCCAAGTAGTGGGATGTTGGTACAGCTGACAGGAGCCTGGTTTGCTACCCTGCATAGGGATTCATTTACCACAATGCCTCTATTGACTTTCAAGGTACATGCTGCAACAATATGGCATTATCAGCCATCCAGGTAGGTCAGACCTGTACTGAGTGATGTCAGAGGAGACGTCTATTCCTAATGACAGGGAATACATAGGGAGGTTAAAAATGAAATGGAGGTGTCCTGCAAATAAGTAAGCCCCCCCCCCCAAAAAAAAGCAGTATGCTGCATGCAATAATATTTCTGTTTTTTTATGTCTTGAGGGCTGTTGAACAAAATCTGCTGCAACATTTATGTCAGATTTAACTGTTTTTCTTTATTCATTGCACAAATGATTGAATTATTTTTTAATAGGCCTAGATTGTGTAATATAGCCTAAACCTGCTGCATTTTAGTAATGCATTTTTTTCAGTACCTTCCTTATAGCTACATTAACTGTGAAGGGATTGACATTTTTCAGGTCAGTATAGTCTACATTATTTGGAATGATGATTGGAAATGTCAGATATTCAGCATCCATTATGCAGTCATTGTTGCATAGTACTTTGATATAGTCTTCTGTACAAGATCAGGTTGTAAAGGATTTCTACATTCAGATAAAAATAGTTTCACTCTCTGGCAGATACAGCACAAGATTGAAGCTTTGATTGACTAATGAGCTGCTTTCTGTGCCAAGGGTGCAGGATTTGAATTTTTCCACATTCCTTTATATCCTGTGTGACAATGAGCAAGTCACTTAACCAGACATTATTTTGATAAAGTCTTCTGTACAAGATCAGATTGTAAAGGATTTCTGCATTAAAGATCTGATTTGTTAATGAGTTGCTTCCTGAGCCAAGGGTGCAGGATCTGAATTTTTTCCACCTTCATTTACATCCCTTGTGACCTTAAGCAAGTCACTAAGCCATAGAGTGCATTGGGGCAACTGGGATTTTGGGCTAGGCTCCTTAATGGTTTCCTGGACTGCACACTTAGTAATAAGCCATGAACCACTGATTGTTTTGCCACCATTCCCTATTACATAGCTGATCTATTTCAGGAACTGCTATGGCAATATCATCAACACACCATTTTTTTAATTTACTATTCAAAGGCAGCAGGCACTTCAATTGTAGGAGAAGCACTTCAATGTAACATTGTTTGCCAATAGCAAAATCTGCATTACTAATAGTTCTTTTTAATGTGGAATTATTCAGATGACTTTTATTTCTCGAGAGATTCCACATATTGACTTAACATGTGTCATCAGGTGGATAATATCATGAATACTATTCTGTTCTATTTAAACTATGCTACACATGGCTGGGTGTTAAGGTGCAGTGCTAGTGGTCCTTATACACATTCATGTAGATTAATCCAAAGCTACCAATAAAGTACATACAATTCATTTTGTCATAACAATACGTTGTCTATGTAGTCAACATTGTGGCTTTAACTGCTGGTGGGGTGCGGGGCTGTCAGTGAAATTCCCTTGTGTTTTTATCATCTGTTTATTTTTAAAAAGTCTTTAATATGGCTTTTAGGGCTAGTGTGCATGTGTACGTCAATTAAGTTGGAATGCTTTACTACGACTACTGTGTGTTTGTATGAAACAAATTTAAATGTTACTTTGTCATTATTACTGCTATAAATGTTTTGAGACAGAAGTTAGAAAGGGATACAGTCAACAATATAGATATAATTGTTCGATTTGGGGAATGTCTGTGGATGACTTTGCTGAGATGATAAAGTTAAAAAGTCATTAGTCTGTCTTTGCAGGACTAGTGTATATTTGTGTAAAGCAAATTGAAATACTTTACTGTGGCCATGTTTTTATCACAAGCAGACACGTGATATGTACACAGACAATAAGCTGGTCATAACTGATGAATATGAATACTGGTAGAGTATAATGACAGCAGTCTGGGTGGACCTTTATGGCTGAAATGTTCTGAAATGTGTACTTGTTTCATTATGGGTTTATAAATATTTTTTCACTACTTTTTGAAAAAAATGTTCAAAGCTAAAAATTTAAAATGCATCCTAAAAATGTTGTATTAAATAAGAACTGCCATTTAAAACAATCAGGAAAGTCAATCTAAAAACAGCACATTCATTTATGCATTGCCCTAAAATGTGTGTAGAGGAGCCTATGGCTTGAAAAAAAAGCCTGCAGCTTAAGGTACACTTAATCCACCACTACTGATATAACAGTGCAAAGATCCCTGCTGCCCTGTCCCCTCTCTCCATACACCATTGTATGTCTTATAGAATACGCTGTAGCTGCTTTCATTCAGTTTTCTTCTGTGACCTTGTCAACCATGCTTCCAGCTTTTAGGATTCTTTTGGGGCTAGTTTGATAGCAGGAAATTGCAATATCAGCTGTAATTGAACTAAGTATCAAATCTGATATGGCATACCATGTATAATCAATATAAAATATTTATTGAAATAAATATGATAAATGTGGATGGTTGCAGGAAAGCATGTGCATGCTCATATTTTTTTCACAAATATGTTATTTTTATTTTGTATGATACTTACCCGTAATATGTTTAACCAGTCTCCTGATCTATGCTGGCTTCACTTTTCTATGAAAACACGTTCCTTATTGAACAAACTTAACATCAAAATTATACAAAATCATAATCAATTATAAAGCTAGCCCCAATCAAAATTATTGGAACTTTATTACTAGAGAGTCTTCATTAAATGTATCTGTTGAAAATAAAACTAAACTTTTGTATTCTATTAAATTAACCTCTCACTTACAAATTTGGAAAATATTCACTTGGAAATTTCTGCATAGAGCTTTTTACACGCCTAATAAAATTGCTAAATTTAATTCTTCCAAAGATGTAATATGTTGGAGATATTCATTGATTTGTAAAGCTGGTTGGTCACATATTTTTTGATTGTATTTATATTAAGAAATATCGGGAAGAGATTAATAAAGTCCTTCAAGCCATATATACAGATTCATTTAGTTTATCAAAGTCATTAATTTGCCTGAATGTAAATAAAAATTTTGCAATGAACTATAAAGATCTTTATCTTCTTTGGACCGTGCTATCGGTAGCCAGGAAATGCATCACAAGGAAGTGGAAATCCTCTTCTATCTTGACTATAGAAGACTTTTAAATCCTGCTGTAAGAAACTACACTACTGGAAATAAAAACCAAAGAACTAAGAATATTTCCAAAGAAATGGACTACCAACCCTTGGGCAAAAGTACATTCTCTCATTGAGACTCTTAATTCAGATATAATTCTAACTGTTTAATTGATAATAATATGAAACTTTCTCTAATATCGTGTAACTAAATTCTCATAACAGATTGTTTCCTTATTGTAGGCCAATTATATATACTGTAAATAGTTAATATACATTTATTCTTATTGAATTTGTAAATTCTCAATATTATCTTGTTGGAAAATAATAAAAACCTTTTTGAACAAAAAAAAAAAAAAGCAAGTTGCTGAATAACTTTTACTTGATGCAAGTAATACTAAGGTTGTGGTATCTGGTAACAAGTTTATTTGAATATGGAACTACTTTTTCACAATTAAGGACAGTAAATGTTTTATTAATTAAAACAGCTTTTGCTACCTAATGGTTGGGAGAAGAAGGCTACAGGCACATGAGCTAATTCTCTAGGATCATTCTAATCATGCTGTGAGAGAGCCTTTAATGCAACATCATACTGCTGGGATCCATACTGCACTTAGGGGAAGCAGGTGTGCTGTTGACTAATGAGTCTGCATGTTGTGGTGAGTGGCTTAATTTTTTTATAAGAGTTCCATTCAGAATCCTCTGAATGTCAGAGAAACTTAACAGATATGGTCATTAAGTTTCTTTGTTCAGCTTTGGAATGCTACAAGTGACATTTTGCTCAGCAGGAATAAAACTCTAGTGAATACAGTACAAATACAAAACTGTTATGGAGAGGTGAATACGCTTTAGAAACCTCAATAACCTAAAGTTCATCTTGCCTATATCTTTAGTACATTAGCAATAGGAGAAATGATGCAAGCAAATAAAGACATACAAAGAAGTGAAATTGCAGTTAGATCCAGATTTAACCTTATCACTCTGGCATTCAAGCTCCTTACAAGAGCTATATAGAAAATAAACTAGGAATCTAATGTCAGATAGAGATAGACTGTCTCTCCAAGCCTTCTTAGTTTTCAAAGTAACAAAAAAATGAAGAGATATTCCCTTTTGCTGTGGTGAACTGTCCAATAAATAATCCACACACCAAAAGATAGCTAGTTCACCCAGGCTAACACTGTGCTGAAAAGCAAATTAACTGTCTGTGCAATCCAATAATAAAAGTTCTGTTAAAATCCAGAACTGACTTGTTCATCTTATGGAAAGGAAGTACAGAGCAATTTAAACTCTTCCATAATTATTTAAATACAACCACCTCATTCTTGACTTTTAGCTCTAACTATTCTAAACACACAGTAAGTTTTTTGGATGTAAATGTTATGCTCAATGAAATAGGAGAATTAGAAATTGAACTACACAGGAAAAGTACCTGGCGTAACCACTATCTGCTGAAAAGCAGTATACATCCTAGACATATTTCCAGAAACATCATGAGAAATGAAACTAATAGGATTTATAAACGTTGTAACCGAGAGGACACACGTAATAGAGAGGTGAGTTTTTTTACAGGAAAATTTGAAAGAAAGAGGCTATAAGGGAAAGACTTAAGATTAACAATGCAGGAAAAGGAAGATAGAAAGAAGTATAAAGATACATTCACCAGATTTACTCTAACTTATAGCACGGATAACTATCAAATTCAGCAAATAATCCAACAGTTCTGGCCCATTTTAACACAAGATTCCCAGTTGAAAGACATAGTGGGAGAAAGACCATGTTTCTGCTACAAAAACAAGAGGAATCTGCAAAGATTATTGTGCACTAATACACAAAAGACAAAGCAGATTCAAGGACAGAAGGGGACTTTTATGTGTGGCAATTGCAATATTTGTACTTCGATAGATACTAGCAACAAGTTTGAGCATCCAAGAACCAAGAGACTTTATATATTTGATGTCAAAGCAACTTGTACCACGAGCAACATTGTTTATCTGGCTACATGTAGATCATGCTAGTCATTTTATGTAGGAAAAACAAATCAAATGCTTAAGAAACGTATACAGAGGCCTCAAAGAGACATTGTGAACCAAGATGTTCATAATGCCATAGCTAACCATGTCAGTCAGCATAAAGATCACTTGTTTTATATAAAGCTATACAGACCATACATATTGGTCCAAAAAAAGGGGATATTGAGAACATAACTGAACTTAGGGAAACCAAATGGATAATAAACCTTAGAGCTGATCAACATCCGGGCTTGAATAGTGTTATACCATTAAAACCTGTCTTGAAGAGATGTAGATCGACTATGAGCTAATGAGATCATAAGTGATGAATGATAAATATCTGAAGAGATATGGTGCAATTTTAGTAAAATCTCCTATTGATCTTTAATGGATGGGATGAAGTCAGAAATTTATATATTCTGGATGGATGGAATTAAGTCTGAGACTTGCATATATTGCTATAGTGAAACAACATACTTATTACTTTGTCTTATAAGAGCATTTATATCCTAATGGAAGTTTGATTAAGTTTGATTATGTTAGTGTCAAGATTAGAAGATTTGATGCCGTCGACATATGCTATTCGTAGTTCAGTATGCCCAATGTCTTTCCTGCTCTGGTTTCATCTAAACAAAACTGAACAGCATGATAAACATCTGAACAGAGATAGTGGAATCTTAGTAAAAGTTCCCCATAGATTTTGAATGGATGGGATGAAGTCATAAACTTATATACACTGACTTTGGATGGATGAAATGAAGTCTGAAACTTGCATATGTTGCTAGAGTGAAATAACATTCTTATACTCTTCTCAGGAAAAACTTATAGGCAGTCACCATGTGAATTTATTGAGATACAAATGTGGCCATGCAAGACATGGAGCCTTGACATTTATTGTCACTCAGCAATTATCCTACCATATCCCTGTTTTTGGGAAATGAAATTTTAGTAATGACATTGCCTATCTTTTATCGATAGCGATGTTTACTAATATACATTTTTTGCCATCCTCATCACTGAACATCAGAGATATGTGAAAAACTTATTTTGGGTTAATTAGATAAAAGAAAAGAAGTTTCATAATAGGAATTTATGAAAGTCATCAGATTTATTTTCTGCCGCTCCTTGGAAGCCACTATTGGCTACTTAGATCATCCATTTATTGTTCGTGCCATTTTTACTCTATTGAATATTAGAAATATGTAAAAAACTGCTTCTGGAATTATTTGACAAGTTTTTCAATAAGAATACATGAAGGCTAGCAGACCTGTGTTTTGTTGTTTCTTGGAAACCACTATTAGCTGCTTAGTTCACCTATTTTGCATATTCTGACTCCAATACACTGGTATGACACATGCTCCTAAGTATGAATGAAAGCTAGCTGCTTCACCTGCTACTTCTTTTGGAAGTGCTATTGGTTACTAACATCACCTACTTTGTATATTTTATTAGTACTGAACATTAGCAAGCTGTGTGAGGCATCCATTTAGAAAATGGAACTGTTAACTCGGTTTATGCAAATCAGATGGAGAAATCCAAACATGGATTGGCTGGAACTTTGGTGTTGATATTCTCATTGGGTGAATAATTCTGACTGGCTTATATATACAGATGAATGTCCCATTTGATTATACGATCTGAAGAAGAACTATTCTTAAGTGCTTATCGTTGGACAAGGGACTTACTTTTTATTATTTTTGTTCTTATTTTGTCTTATTTTATTCCTTTCATTAAATTCTGGATTTTAACAGAACTTTTATTATTGGATTGCACAGACAGTTCATTTGCTTTTCAGCACAGTGTTAGCCTGGGTGAACTAGTTGTCTTTAGACAGTCTTTTGGTGTGTAGTTTTCAAAGTAGGACATAAACAATCTTTTGTAGTTAAAGATTATCCCTTTTACTCATTCCTTTACCAAGGCTCTCCTGCACTTTCCTTATAAAGACTGTTCATCTATCCTCAAAAATCCCTATCAAAACTATTTGCAGTTTATCTTTAATTCACTGTCCCTTTCTTCATATTCTTCTGCTCATGGCCTCATGTATTTCAAACGTGTGTGTCTGCTGTTTGATACATTAAATGCCTTATAATATAGGTCTAGGGAAATTAATTTCATGACTAGTATCATATTCACAAGTTGCAAATTGAGTTTCCTAATTCTACAGTACAAGATACTTTGTGTACCACATAATCCAGCTCAGTTTTCCTCTGCTTTTACGCTAGAGTTGTGTTTCCCATTAATTTTAATGCACTGCTATTTATTTATATTAGTTAGCTGGGGTGTAGCACTAGTCTATATAGATTTTCTTCAGACTTACAGGTGGTGACAGGTTCAGTGATTTGCTCAAAAACAGACAGGGAAATGGAAGCTGAAGACGTGAAACCATAGACCACTTAAAGCAGCTCATTAACAGATCATAGCCTTACTTGGGGATTTAGAAAGAATGTCAGTACTCACATTAAGGGCTGTGGTAAAAAAAAAAACTTATTTCCATGATGTGGTGAGTACTCAGAAATACATTAACCCATTAAGGAAAGAACTCATCATTGGTTAATTTGCATGTCTCTGAATCACTGTTAACTACCTTGAGTGCACATCAGCACTTTACTACACTAGTTAACAGCGGCAGCACAGGCACCCTCCCATTCATTCTCCCACACACAACACACACATACAAACACATTCACACACAAACACATATACCACATACCTCTCGTTGTGCTATCAGAATGTCCCCAATGTCTACTTTTTTCTTCCCTCATAAATCATGGATGATTACAGTTAGCTATTAATGCCAAACATTAGAGTTTCACATCGCTTTGTCCTCAGTAAATGCATAGTAGTGCAAAATCTGTCATAACAGCTTCTTAAGTTTGTATGCTAATTTTGGCTTTGCCTTGTTTTCTTGCAATATGCATTATATGATTTAGAGGTATGCTTGCTGTTCCCTCTTCTATTCCCTCATAAGTTAAAATGTTGCAGGTATTGGAGTATGCTGAAAACCTGATTTTATTTAACAGTTAGTACAGTGGACTAATGATGATGTTGCCTGTGGCAAGGGTGGAGGACTCTAAACTGCCAGTTTGCTAATGTCCATTTTGAATGACAAAGGCTCTAGTATTTTTGTTACATTTTTTATGGACGGATTGTCTTGCTTGTATATCTGTACTCTAGCTCTGAAGTCATATTTGACTGTTATTTTTCCATGTAGTAAAAATTATTTTCATGATATCTTGTATAATGTAGTAATGGTCATTTGCAGTCTTTATATTTTAGTTACATTTGTTTGCATATTTTATCTTTAGTTAAGTCAGATACCTCATATACTAGAAGGTCTATTTTGCTGGTAATGCAGTTTGCCAGTTTGCTAGCTGTAGTTAGAGTTTTATTTTGTATTTTGTTCTCCAGTTTTAAATTTAGTTTGCTTTAAAAATAACATATTTCATTTTTAGGGAGGTTTGAAACAGGAAGTAGCAGTCCACTGGAGTTGTATAACTGTACATTTTGTGTATGCAGTGTGTGATATTTTGTTTTCCTTAATGTGAATGGGAGATGGAGTCCATAGTTTACTTTTTTCTTTTAAATTGTTTTAATCTAAGTGTAGATTTGGGTTTAGAGGTGATTTAGATGAGCTAGAGTATTGTGAAGCTATGTGTGTTCTATGCTTTGTATGTGTACTATGTGAACTTCTGTTTCAGTTCTTAATGAGCAAAGGAACTTCAGCAGTTTAAAGGGAATTGTTTTACCTTTAATGAGGCACTGTGGATGTAGATAAAGTTGTGACAATGCCTCAGGATTGAAGGTTAATCTCTGATAGTGCACTAAGGGTACTCATATGCATTGTAGTGTACCAGGCATGTTTTCTCATCACACTGTTTAGCTGTGGTTGTGATATCTGTAAGATCTGTTTTTTTTTTTTTGTTTGCCAAGGCATGATATTTACACAACATCTAGTTGGTGGTGCACATGAAGACCTAACAAAAGCATTTTTTTTAAATTAAAAAAAAATAATTACTAATAAACTGATAAAGTACAGAATACATGGTAAAATAAAAAATAAATCTCTGATGCTATGTAGAAATGAAAAATACATACATTTCCTGTTCACTTTATCTAACTGTACCTTTTGAGAAGTGGACTGAAGAGGAGACAGAATCATAGTCTATGCTCTTGTTCACTGGACAGTAGAGACTAATAGAAATTAGAAGACATTTTTTCAGACTAACCAGATCAGGTAAGATGTGTCTGTGTAATTCGTTTAAATTTTTAGTGTTAGGCTATCTTATTTTCCTACTTCTTCATAATGATTTTGCTTCATGAGCTGTCTGAGGACTTAGATTTACAATGATTTGCCTGGATTTTAAAGGTATCCTTTGTGGAGATGATGAATGGATACTAACATACTTGCTCAGCTGTTTGAACACTAGAGCAATCACTAACTTTCTTATATACAATGTATAGAATAAACAAACGTCAACTTTCTTACTACCACTGTATAGAACAAACTCCAAAATTTTCCTTACAGCATAGAAATAATGAACTGCAACCACTGTGTTTCCATTGTATAGCATGAACAAAAATGTATTTTCTTCCATTTAAGAGCAGACTAAGTGGACCTTGGGAGCTGGATGGGCTTCAGACTATAAGCATTTACTCCCAAACCCAAATACAGTTTTTTTTTCAGTCATGCATGCCCTCACATGTTCTTTTGGATTCATAGGTTCATAGGTTGGTACAAAACTATCGGCCCTAGGGTCTATACAAGCCTAGCCATAACAATTCCCTGGCTATTTCTTCCCACAATATTTACTTTCCTGGACCCTTGTCTATCCCTGGGGTGAATTTCCTATCTCCCATCCAATCATCAAGGTTCCTTTTGAAGAGGGCCAAAGAGGCACTCTGCTTGACATGTATGGGCAGTCTATTCCAGAGTCTGAGGAGTCTCTGGGTTAGGAACCTATTCCTCCAGCGTGTTTTGTTCATTGTAATGACAAGGTTTATATCCCTGGCATGTGTGACTCTGAGGGATTGGGATTTCTTTAAGTGTAGCATGTCCAACAGCTCTGGGTTTGACTTGACCTTGTATGTTAAGCAGAGATTGCCTCTGAGTAGATGATATGCGACAGATTATAGTTGGAGTTTGTTTAGACAGTCAGCATAGGGCATCTGCTTGAGGCCTGTGATTCTTTTAGTGAGGTATTTCTGTGGCATTTCCAGTTGTTGCAGATGTCTTGAGAGGTACATACCAAATGGGGCATTACATTATATAATGGGTCTAATGAGGGATGAGTACAGTGGGACAATGACCTCCTTTTTTCTGGATGAAAAGCCCTTAGTGATGAGGTGTGCCACATAGAAGGATTTCCTGACTGTTGTGGTGAAGTGGTTATCGAAGGTGAGACCACTGTCCACCTGTGTCCCTAAGTCTCTTATCACACTTTCGGTGTTCAGTGTACTGCCACCTATGTGGTAATTCATGGGTGCATGTTTTTTCCCAAAGGGGATAATTATACATTTCTTGGCATTGAGCTTGACCGCAAGGTTCTGACACCAAGCATCTGTTTCTGTAAGGCCTTTTTCTAGAATATCCACATCATTTGGGCATTCAGTAATGCCTCCCAGTTTGCAGTCATCTGCAAACTTCGTTAGCCAGACTCCCTTAGTATTGGCCTATACTTCAGAGAAGTAGATGCCAAACAAGAGCGGTCCCAGGACTGAACCCTGAGGTACTCCACTTGTCACTTGTCTGGAGATGGATTGGGAGTTGGCTACTTTTACAGTGTGGGTTCTGTCAGTAAGCCAGTTGGCAACCCATCAAGTGATGTAGGGATTAATGCCCAGCTTATTAATTTTATTTATGATTCCAGAGTGGGGGATGGTGTCGAAGGCCTTGGTGAGGTCCAGATAGGCTGTGTGGACTGCCTTACCCTTGTCCACAGCTCTGGAGACTGATTCGAAGAAGGAAATCAAATTCAGGAGACAAGATCAGCCCTTCACGAACCCAAACTGCGTGGGCTCCAGTGTTTGAAGGTTGCCAATGTCTTTGTTTATAAGTTCCATGATAATACGCTCCATGGTCTTGCAGATCAGGCTCGTCAGACTAATGGGGTGGTAGTTCCCAGGATCCAAGGTGGATCCCCCCTTGTGGAGTGGGATAACTATAGCTGTGTGCCACTCAGTGGGCATAAAGCCTGAGGTGAGGCTATGATTAAATATGACATTTAGGTGAGGTGCCAGTTCATTTTGTAGTTCATATAGTACACAGCCCGGGATGTTGTCTGGTCCCATGGATGCTGTATTCTTAGCTTTGGAGAGTGAGTTTTTTTTACCTGTGCGGCCATTATTACTGGAATTTGGCAATCTATCAGTATTGAGATGGGCTTTTTAGGGGGTGAGAGGGGGGTGAAGTTGGCACTGAATCGATCTGCCAGGATATTGGCAATATCCTCAGGATCAGTATATTTAATGCCATTCTGTTGTAGCTCGGAGCAGATCTGAGCATTGCCATATAGATTCTTGACATAGCTATAGAATGCCTTGCGGATGTCTTTGCAATCTTTGGCAATTTTATTTTCATAACTAGCTTTGGAGGATTTTATGAGTGATCTCAGCTTCTTACTAAGGCTGGTAAGGGAGTTTTTTGCATTCTGGGATTTTCCTCTTTTCTGCAACAGTTTCTTACTTTTGTTGTAAAGTTTGTTTATAGCAGGTGACCACCAAATTGGCTTCCTTTGTTTGGAGGAGAGCATCTTGGTTCTATTTGGGATGGCACGATTCATGCACGAATAGATGTGCTCGTCTAGTGCCTTAGTGTAGGATTCAGCAGTCAAACTTTCAGTTCCCATCTGCATGGGTGTCATGAAGTTTGTCACTTCTGTCTTGAATAGCATGAAATTGGCTTTGGAGAAGTTTTTTCTGAGGTTTCCTTACTGGGGGGTGGGGGGGATGTCAAGGGTGATTAGCTTATGGTCAGACCTGACCAAAAAGGGTGTGACCATAGGTGTAGAGCATTGATTTTCCATGTTGGTAATCTTGCAGGTTGTTTTAAATGTATGTTTACCTGTCAGATTGCTTTAATTTATATGTATTGTTTAAGCAAGATTTGTGTTTCTTTCTTTTAAATTTTAATAGTCTTGAACATTTTGCAAGAAATATTACATTTACTGACTGATAATAACAAAATTACCCATTTTAGAACATTCCAACCATAACAGATCACTCAAACTACTATCATTTATTCCACCAATGTGTGTAAATATCAGTCATGACCACATGACTGTGTACATCTTAAATGTCTGAGTATGATAAAACAAATGGTTACAATAAAGTATTTCAACTTACTTTGCACAAATGCATGATAGCTCTGCCATGTCAGATTAATAACTGCTTAAACTGATCATGACAGCAGCACTAGTCATTCTCATCTGCATTCAACCCTTGTACCCAGCAATTATAGACCAGTTGTTGATTATATACACCTCAGATATAAGACTGTAACAAAGTAAATGATAATTAGGGATGCAATAATGCTTTCAAAGTTTATTACACACACACACACCCCTCTTGATTGTAATTAAAATTAATAAGACAGAACCTCTTAGTAAAAGAATCAGGGATAGAGCCAAAAAAAATAACAGACAAAAAAGCAGGGACATATTTTAAATATTGCTCTTATATATTTAGAAATTTGCTAAAATAATAACTTTTGAATTCACTTTTGTTTTCTGAACAATATTAAGTCAGAAACTATTTTTTTTCCTTTGATGACTGCATTCTCAGTGGTTTGCCAGACAACCACTGCTCTGAGTATGTGTGAGTGTTTATACGGAGTTTTTAATTGTGCTAGAACTCTCTGTGGTTAAGCGTCACCATATGGGAGAAAGGATAACATATGATCGAGGGTAAGCCCCAGATATCTTTTTTGAGGAAGCACTGGGCATCTTTGCCCTGTTGGGTCTGACAGTGAAAGTAGTGAGGCATTGGCAAGATTTTACATAATGAATATCATTTTCTGTTGCTATTTAATGCATTTTTCAGGAACTATCATAAACACATCCCCCAGAATTCACTAATCTTCTGTGCAGGAATAAGTTATTCCTGCATGGAAATGACCATTTAAGTGCAGCACGGCAGCGCGCCATGCATATTTATGAAGGCGTGCTGCCTGTGCTCCTAAACAAACACAAAGCCATGGATGAGTGTAGGGGCATGTGGCTGAGAGCAGAGCTCTCACAATATACATGCCCCTGCACACAAGAATTGCTGTTCGGCAATTAAAATGAGCTAGAATGTTCATAGCACCCCAAACACATCAGGATAGCTATAAAATGTACAGATGCACACAGAAATCCACAGCAATATGTTAAATCTGTCCCTCCATTTGTTCCCCCATTATTTCAGCATTTGTCCAGAGTTTGCACTCCAAAAAGCTGAAAGGTATGCCCACCATGAAGCAGAAAGCTAACAAAATAACAGTTGTAGCAGTAGCAGGGATATTTCTGAAGGATATAGATAAAAGAACACTACAAGATTTTTTTTATAAAAGCGATAAAGTTTAACCGTAGCTGCATGGGTGTGCCCGTTACTAAGCTACGCATAGTCCAGCTTAAACAGCACAAGACGTTAAATATCTAGATTCATTCAATAGAAGCAATACTGCTATAGTGTAGTGGTTAAGAGTGTACGCTTGATAACTACTCATTCCCCGTTCAATCCTCACTGTAGCAAATTCTCATCTTACATATGAAAGCAATTCATAAACAATAATTTTGTGTATAACCAACTAAAAAACATATATTTGTGAACTGGAGTACTACATTAAGTCCAGATGTGAGGTGTCATTGTAATAAAGTGATGAAATCCCCAGATAAACACAAGTGCCCCATAC
Source organism: Protopterus annectens (assembly GCF_019279795.1). Taxonomy (NCBI): domain Eukaryota; kingdom Metazoa; phylum Chordata; order Ceratodontiformes; family Protopteridae; genus Protopterus; species Protopterus annectens. The sequence goes on along the minus strand of NC_056726.1, from coordinate 1,861,919,420 downwards.
TGTATACTTACACATGAATCAGGGATACTAAACAAATTTATAATATGTAATGAATGATAAATCAATGCCATACAGCAAATAGTGTGTAAAATGAAAAATCAGCAATGCTAAGCATTGCACACCTCTTTCCTATCACCCCTTTTTCTTGTCTTTTAAAGAAATTAGTATGGGTGTAAGTGTGAGTAAGCACTTTTAAGCAGTACAAGGTGGATTTAAGCCGGTTAGCATGGGGGCAAGCAATGCCTACACAGAATAAGCAATTTTGAGGCTAACTCTCTGTAAGCATATTTAACCAGAAGTTAGTAATGCTTACCATCATGCAAACCCACGTAAACCCGCTTACAACTGTTTAAAAGTTCCTTAGTCACTCTGTATCCAATAGCCCTTGTTTTGCCCAGTAACAAAATAATCAGCCTTTGCAAGTCTCGAACCCAGGCCCTGCACGCCATAGCCACAATACTTTACCACTACACTATATCAGTTGTACATAAATTTGAGGTATTCTCAAACATATCATGCAGCACAGTCATTCAACATTAGGGAAAATGTATTTATATATGTAGATGCATGTATGTATAAATGTATATATATATATATATATATATATATATATATATATATATATATATATATATATATATATATACATAGACATATATATATATATATATATATATATATATATATATATATATATACACACAGCTAAATATATAGACATATATCTATATCTACATATAGACAGACATATATATATATATATATATATATATATATATATACATATATATATATATATATATATATATATATATATATATATATATATATATATATATATATACACACACACACACACACACACACACATATATATATATATATATATATATATATATATATATATATATATATATATATATATAGAGAGAGAGAGAGAGAACAAATGCATACCTCACAACTGTCCCTGAATGTCAGGGACGTCCCTGATGTACATGCAAATATTAGCATTGTCCCTCTGAATTCCTGGTGTCATTGGAATTATACTGAATAAATAATGACAATAATTAAGAGCTGATTCCTTATTTCACTGCAGGAAATGTACATTAATTCACATTTTGTAATGCCGTAAATGTCTCAAGTTAATAGAACTAATATGTTAAACGTGTCCCTGATTGTCCCTGATTTTGTCTGGATTTGCCCCTGATACTGTTGAGAGTTGGCACTGATTTTATGACAGCTATGGCAACAATCACATTTTATTTTTTTATAAAAGTGATAAAGTTCAACCTTAGCTGTGCAAGTTAGCCCATTGCTTAGCTATGCATACTCCAGCTTAAATGGCAGAATAAGTTAAATATCAAGATTCACACAGCAGAAGCAGTACTGCAATAGTATAGTGGTTAGAGTGTTTGCTTTGTGAGCAATCATTCCAGGTTCAATAGCAAATTTGCATTTTACATGTGAAAGGAATTTATAAAAGATTTGTTCTTGTATAACCTACTAAATAACATATATTTATGAACTGGAGTACTGTATTAAGTTCAAATATGAGGTGTCATTGTAATAAAGTGGTGAAATCCTCTGATAAACACAAGTGCCCCATACAGTATACGTAGGCATGAATCATGGATGCTAAACACATTTATAACATGTAATGCATGACAAATCAATGCCAAACAGCAAATAGTGTGTACAATTAGAAATAAGCAATGCTAAGTATTGCACACCTCTGCTTACCGGGTGTAAGCAATGTATAACCCAGCTAAATAGATTTGCCCATTGGTATGTCCCTTTAAGCAATGCCAACCTTAGATAAGCAGGTTTGCCCATAGCTTAGCATTTTCAAAACAATCCAATCATGGCAAAGTGCAGGAAATCAGTCCTATTTAAACCCCACAGGCAGGAATACATCTCATAACTGGTTGCAACTTCCTCCTGCAGGCACAATGGCCAGTGTTGGGGAAGGATCATGCTTCCGAACACAGCACTGGGCCATCCAGGAGTCTAAGGTCATGGCAGGACTCCTGGTAAAAGACCATGAGGAGAGACTGCTGCAGGGCCAGTACCAGGGTTCCCAATATAAAGTGGAAGCCTGGGACCGTCTCACCCATGACCTCACCAGTGCACTGGTATCCCACAAACTGGTGAGTAGGTCAGGCATCGCTATGCCAACTTGAAACGGAGGAAGAGGGAGCTCTTGGATCAGTGGCGCCAAGAAGCTAGGCAGAGGGGTGATGTCCCAGCAGTGTGTAAGTACTCATTCTACTAACTGTTTAATAATTGCCTAGCTCATGTATATTATGGATAAGTATGGCTAAATATTCCTCTATGTCTCTGACAGCTGCAGCGGAGTGGGCTGTGAATCAGGAAGCCCATGCGTGGTGGCTGCAAAGGCTGCATCATGAGGCATTTTAGTAATACTCTTGCATGTACTGTCATAAGTAATAAATCTAAAAGTAGTAGAAAGTTAATTGCCAGTATAAAACCTGTATTGTGTATGGGATGTACTGAATAAACCAGACAATATGGCAGGAAGAGTCTCATATAGGTTGTATTTAAATAAAAGGGTAACAGCCTGGCAATACAGGTCTAACTCCTGGACTGCTTGTGTTTACTCTGGTATCATATGGTAGTGTAGTGATGCATTCTCTTAATAGTACTGTTGTATTAAGCACTGTTACCCACACTGTGCTACTTAAACAAAATGTGTAGCAATGTCTGTATAAGACTGTTGTAATCCCAAGGTCATACTGTACAACTAAGGGAGACTTAGAAAACAGTGAGAAGATACACAGCAAAACCCAAATAGCACACTCTACTGTGTTGTAAACTGTTGTATTTTAGCATACACAGCCATGGTTTGAATCCTGGGAGTGATAGTAAGTTGTATGCATAATTATACCCCTCAACTGTACAGATTTTTTCAGAATGTTCTGATAATTGGCTTACATTTTCTGCCTGTCACCCTGTCCCCCTGGCAAATTAGTGGGATGATCCCAGAAGTTTAGGCAGCAAATAATGACATAAAACTGATTGTCAGATATCATAACAGTCAGAAAAATATCTATAAGAACAAACCTGTCACTCTAGCAACTCACCAAAATGTTATGAAAGTAATATGCAAATTATGTCCCATCTCTATCCCCATGTTGTGAAGCTATGACCAGAGTGTGTGCAGTAACAGAGTGAGACATATGTGCATAATAATAACATGGAATCTGGTAATATGTGTGGCGACATTCAGGCAGTATTAACAAACATGCCCTCCACAGGTCTGTCAGATAAGAATACTGTGCCTGGAAATAAAGATTGAAATCCTGGACTGGTACTGTTTATTCTGGTATTCTATGACATTGTTAGTGTTGCAGTTTCTCTGAATAATAATGTATTAGTCATCACTGTCACCCACACTTTGCTACATAATAAAAATGTCTGGGAATCCCTGTATAAGACTGTTGTAATTACAAGGTCAGATTGTAAAACCACAGGAGACTTACATATAGAAAACAGTAAAGATAAACACAGCAGTATATAAATAGCACACTCAACTGTAACATACCCTGTTTTATTTTTAGCAGACACAACAATGGTTCAAATCCTGGGAGCGGTAGTAAGCTGCATTAATAATCATACCCCTCAACTGTACATATTTGTTCAGAATGTCCAGATAATTGGCCCATATCCGCTGCCTGTTACCCTGTCCCCCTGGCAAATCAGTGTGATGATCTCTGAATTTTAGGCAGCTTTTAATGACATATAACTGATTGTCAGACCTGTAAATATTCAGAAAATGTATATGAAAAGAAACTTGTCATTGTAGCAACTCACCAAAAGTTTATGAGAGTAATTGTCAAAATATGTTCCATTTCCACCTGCTTGTTGTCAAGCCTTGACCAGAGTGTGTGCAATAAGAGATTGAGAGGTATGTGCATAACATCAACCTGGAATATGGGAATGTGTAGAAACAGTCAGGTAGTGTTAACAAACAATACCTCTAAAGGTATACCAGGTAACAGGTGTAGACTGTAGATAAAACATAGTTTACGTATATACTTGTCTACAAACATACCACTGTCCAAACTAAGACTATAGGGTAGTGTAATAATACCTGTAAGGTACAGATTGCAGCAGTAACTAAGAAAGTTGTGTGAACTACAGGGATATACAAGTTGTTAATTGACATCTCTCTCTCCTCCACCATATCTGCAACGATAATTTAAATACACAACTCAATGGGTATGTGTACAATTAAATCTACTGTTGGGACATGTGCCCTATTGTTTGATAAATATTGAAATGTGTTTCTATGCATGTGCCATGTTGAAATACTCCCACGTTGGTGGCATGTTGCCATCAATGTAACCTGCATGCTGTTGTAATGGCCACTGTGGTTCCATATATGCAAGTGTTCTGTTTGCTATGCAACTGTTCCAAATCTTGTTTTTTGGGTTAATGGGAATATCTATGCATTTTGTTATACCTAATCCTGTAATGTGTTGACTATTACTAACCCATATATGTTTTAAAATTGTAACACCATAAAATGTTTGGGAAGGCCGGTCCCAGTGGACCCACCTCTCCCACCTCATCTGGCTGTGGCACTGGGCACCAGCACATCTGGGTCCCAACCTGGGACCTCCTCATGCACTGGACCTGCACCACCTTCGGGTGGAACTGCCTTAGGGGATGTGGCTCACCCCCCTGGGAGTGGGCACAGACAGGAAACTGTCACCCATCGTTAGGTCTGGGGTCTGCTGTGTAGCAAGCTTCGCAGGGCATTTGGAGATCTGCTACATCAGCTGGAGGGCCGCGTGGCACATTTAGAGGGTCAGCCTGCCCCTCCTACCCAGACCCCCACCTTTGGGGCTGTGAAGGTGCAATGGTGACTGCCCATGGGTGGGGACATCAGTCCCACTGTTTCCATTTGGGGGCTCATGGGCTTCCGACTTCCAAACACCCCTCCCCATCCAAGGTGTTTTCCCCCACATGTGTCATATACTGTCCCTGTATGCTGTCTTTTCTATCTTGTCTGTAATCCTACACAACCTACCCCCCAAATATACCTGCTGTCCTTCCCCAACATCCCACTCTTACCTTAAAAAAAGTGGCAATCTGTTCCTCTAAAAAATCTCGCCCCATACATAGCTGTCCATTTCATATGTGTCCACTGGACACATGTAATCTGGTATATTTGGCTTCACAACATATTATTGTTGTCCTCACCTTTCTCTCAAGGGGTTGAGTGTCCAAATCTACCTCCAGATTCAGTGTATATGCACAGCTGCTGCTGTAGAAGAAATGGGCAGCTATGGACCTTTCCTACACCCGTCCTGCACATAGCTAGATATTTTCACTATTGACTTTCCCTCTTTCTGCCCCTTTTTCACCACTTTCCTATCACTCCTGTTTCATTTCTTTTAAAGAAATTAGCATGGGGTAAGTGGGAGTAAGCACTTTAAAACAGTAGTAAGTGGGTTTAAGCCTGTTTACGCGGGGGTAAGGAATGAACTCACAGAATAAGCAATTTGAAGCTAACTCTCTGTAAGCATATTTAACCGGAAGTTAGCATTGCTTACCTTCATGCAAACATGCTTACAACTGCTTCAAAGTGCCTTAGTCACTCTGTATCCAGCTCTTGTTCTGCCCAGCAACAAAATAATCAGCCTTTCTCAGTCTCGAACCCTGCACACCATAGCCACAGTGAATTACCACTATGCTATATGGGCTGCACCTAACATTGAGTTATTGTCAAACATATCATGCAGCACAGTCATTCAACATTAGGGAAAATGTTTTATATATGTAGATGTATGTATGTATGTACGTATGTATATATATATATATATATATATATATATATGTGTGTGTGTGTGTGTGTGTGTGTATATATATATATATATATATATATATATATATATATATATATATGTGTGTGTGTGTGTGTGTGTGTGTGTGTGTGTGTGTGTGTGTGTGTGTGTGTGTGTGTGTGTGTGTGTGTGTGTGTGTGTGTGTGTGTGTATATGTATACATATATATATATATATATATATTTAAAACTAAAATATATTTAATATAACATACATTGTGTATATATATATATATATATATATATATATATATATATATATATATAAATGTGTAGTGCAATCGCACATCAGAACCACATCCTGAACCTCTCACTGCAAAAGATATTAGTACCTATAGATATGTAGAAGAAGAGTATATGTAGAGGGTGCACAGTATATCCAACAGCCATAAGTCCTGTATATGCCACCTGTTAAAATGTCCAGTGTGTCACTCATTCCCACAAATGATAATATTTGCATGAAACATATACCCACACACAATGCAAAGTACATGACACCACACACAAGTATGCATACACAGAAAAATGTATTTGTGTACTATTGATTTGTTTATGCCATTTGTTACAGCATGTAGGTGTTTGAAATACATAATCACTGATTAATGCAAGTCTCACACAAAACAGTTGATGCAAGTAATGTGCAAAATATAACATACTATGCTGTCCAGGCTAAGGCCTTCAAGTAGTACAACAGTAAAAAAAGCACTTGTCTTGAAGATAAGTAACAATCAGCACTTAATTACAGATGTAGTTCAGCAGCCTTCAATTGCACTCTGTACTCAACCCCCAAGGGGGAAATGTAGTAGTTGTGAAAATGTCAATGCATCTGTCACATAACAATGCTTAACTTAAAATGTCACCATCACACTGACAAACAGAACTGTGTGTACCACTGAAAGCAGTAGGCCACCACTGTTACCATGGAAAAAAGTATGGAAATGTACAGCCATATACCTCAATGTGTCTTAACACAGATATCGCTCACATGTTGTAACAGCCTAGGTTAAAGGCATTGAATATCCCTCCCCATAAAAAGTTGTACAAGGGCAAATAACACTGTGTACCACACACTGACCTCCAGAATGTACAAGGTCACATATATTTTGTCCAACTGTTGCCCTCATATATATGCACCCTACCCCACAATTTGTGTGAGAATCCACAACATGACTGGAATGACAGCAGGAATGTTAGCAGTAAATAATGATAGGCCATTACCTAACAACCTCTTACTGTATTATATCAGGACAAAGCCTGGTATAGATGTGGAGGACAGAGGCTGGAACACGGGCCATATTTCCAATACTGCTATTACACACTGTGGAAGTTGCTGGTGTTACAGGATTGATTGCAACATACCAGTACTCAGGAATAGGAAGTCAGAAACACAACGGAATGTTGCCATGTACTGATAGCAATCAACAGAGTTATGCCACTGATCTGTCAGACACATGACCTGTGTGGTGAGCAGACAAAACATAACTGCCAACCCTCTGGCCATCATGTGGATAGGCCCACAGTTGAGAGCTATGCAGACTGCATTCCATGCAAAACTAGCATGTACACAAACCCTTTAAAACCAGCAGTATGCAATGCAGACAACGGTAATACTTACACTCTGTCTATAGTTCTTGAACCTTATACAAACGTGTATGTGTCCTGTGTCCACACGTCCTGTTGTGGAAGATATTGCCACCTGCTGTCTGTAACAATACTGTCTACACACAGGAAGGATGTCTTCCATACAGGAAAGGTAAAGGGACAACCCCCACAATTTTGCAGTCATTTATAGTACTGGGTTGCTATGAGACTGGCTATTGGAAGTACTACACAGCTGGCTGCATGCAGTTAGCAAGTGGGTAACACCAATTGGTGCAGAGGCCATCACCTGCTCCTGAGCAACATCTACAAAAGGCATGCTGCAACCTATTCAAAGTAGCTCGAATCCCTGTAGTGGAGAGAGAGAGACACATAGAAAGACTGAGAAAGAGAGAAAGGGAGATTGAGATCCCCCCCAAAATACAGCCAAAACAGAACTAAATTTAAAAACAAAAGTTATACAAACAGGAAAAACAGCAATCAAGCCAGACATCCTTGAGTTGCAACACAGAAAAGAGCATACTACTACAGCAGGTACATGAACCATGACACTATTGTATGTGAATGTAGTATTTGGTCTGTAATAATGGAATAGATGATTTTAAAGGCTTGATATGTGCCATCAAGACTTGCTATAATGATGTCCTGCTGAACAACTGCTATGGACATAGCATCTGGCCCTGTGGGCAGTGGGCCATACCTGTCAACTGTGTGGATCTGCACAGAATGACAAGATGCAACCCATCATAATGTCTGTGTTGTTCCTCCAAACATGTATATGAGTCTAGCAAATAGCTGAAGGTGGGAGAAATGAAGTCATTATACACACATGAGTGTCAGACCCCACCACCTGCAGAACAGTCATGCCAATGTGAAATGTATCATGCACAAACGTCATAGGTGTGTAATAGGCCTACCTGCAATCTGTTACTATATATTCCCCCTAATTTGAGGCTGTGTCCACATGTGATGCTCTGTGTTGTAGCAAGGCAGAACAGTGCAGCAGTTCAGGAAGGTGTGTCAGAGTGTGGACCTCATGTCTGAGTTCTCTCTCTCTCTCTCTATATATATATATATATATATATATATATATATATATATATATATATATATATATATATATATTCGTATCACTAAACTGAATGACCATTTCACTGACACTCATTTCACTGAGACTAAATCATCTACAGTTCATTTCATTGAAAGTTCATTTCACCCAAAGCCCATTTCACTTACAAGTAGTGGTCTTAGGCATGTCAAAGGTATATGTCCTGTTCCCCACTGTAGTGTGACAATGGGTGGGTGTGGGTGGTGCAGATTCCCACATAAGTTGGTTCTATGCTGTCTGGTGTTGTTGTAGATTATATGGTAAAACCCAACTTGGTGTGGGGCTACACCCTCCACACCACCCTAACTATATATACTAACACCAGGATTGCAATACAGTGGGGAAAAGGACATATACCTTTGACTTGCTTTACAGTACTACTTGTCTGTGAAATGATTATTAGGTGCAATGACTGTTAGGTGACATTAACCTTAGGTGAGTTTGTCTCAGTGAAATGGGTGTCAATGAAATGGTCTTTCAGTGAAGTGATATGAATCTGTATATATACATATTAAAAAAACATCCCTACTGTTGAATGACTGTGCTGTATGATATGTTTGGTACCACCTACACATACCTGCAGCCCAGATGGCTTACTGGTAAATATAGTGGCTATGGTGTGTAGGGTCCTGGGTTACACACCTTCAAGGACTGATAATGTATGTGCTGGCCAGAACAAGGGCTGTTAGATACATAGTGATTAAGGCACCCTTAAGCACATGTTAGTGGGTGCAAAAAGGACAGTCATGTATGGTGTGATATTTGTGTTGGTAACATATTGCCCTGTGTGTGTTAAGGTGAGAGTGGAATGTTAGGGAAGGATAGTAGGTATATATGGGACGGTAGGGTGGTTTGAAAGACAGACATGATGGACAAAACAGCATACAGGGTTGGTGTATGACACATGTGGTGGGTAAACACCCTGGACAGGGAGGGGTGTTTGGAAATAGGAAGCCCTATACAGGCCAAATAGAAATAGTGGGGCTGAGCTCCCCACACATAGGCAATAATCACTGCACCTTCATGGCCCTGAAGGTGGCTGTGCTGGCGGCTGAGCAGTAGAGGCAGGCTGAACCTCTTCATGTGACATGAGGACATCACGGTTGTGTTGCTGATCACACAATTCTCTGCAGAGCTCCCTATGCACCAGATCCTGGATCTGACATCAGGTTTCAGGATTCTGTCTGTGTGCACTCCCTGGGGGGAACAGGCCCCATCCCGTGAGGTGGGTCCACCTGAAGGTAGTGTAGGACCAGCAGATGAAAAGGTCCCATGTTAGGTCCTAGATGTGGTGCAGAATACAGCCATGGCCAGATGAAGTAGAAGAGGTGGATCTGCTGGGAACAGCCTTCCCAAATCTGATATTGAGTCGCAGTTTTATAACATATGCTGTCAGTAATAGTCAACATAATCCAGGATTAGTTATAACAGCATACATAGTCTCAGTAATCCAAAACAGCAGATATGGAAAAATTGCATAGCAAACAGAACAGATGCATATATGGAACCACAGTGGCCATTACAATGGCATGCAGGTGACATTGTTATCAAGAAGTCACCAATGATACTGTTTAAACATGGACCATGAATGCCAACAAAGTTCAGTACGTGCTGCACAATAAGATATATGTCCCAACAGAAGGTTTAGTGTAAACATACCGAGTGATGTGTGTGTTCAGATTAGGTATGCATATATGATGGGGGTGAGGGAGATGTTAATTATCAAGTATGATAACCTTGCAGTATGATGTCCTCAGACCTTGTCAACTGTTTAGGTCTTTCAGGTATTATGTCCCAGGAAAGGTTGCCTGCATATACTGCAGACAAAACAGAGATCATTCTGCAGTACCTCATGCAGCATCATGGAACCCTGTTTTCACAGACATCATATCAATGAAGGAGTGGACTACCCTGTGGAACAAGCTTGTCCGCAGGGTAAATGATGTCAGCCTGCATAACCGAAGTTATGAGCAGGTGCGACATCGCTGTACCGACCTCATCCACAATGCCCATCAATGTGCTGCTGCTGTCAGAAGGGACCAGCAAGCCACAGGTGGAGGTCATACTATCCAGCCCCCACTGACTCGTGGAGGAGCTCCTCAGCAGCCTTGGGGCACCCAATGCCGGCAAATTCCAGCAGCTGAAGAAAGTATTGTGGAGAAGGGTGCCACCCACACTATGGAGCAGGAACGTCCAGGTAAGGCCCCAGGGCACATTAGTAGACCAGTGCTGCATATCAATTCTCATCTGTAAAGTATATATATGCATATGTCAGATAATATAGTCTGTTGCTGCAGTGTATTAAGGAGCAGATGTGCATAATCTCAAGTATTGTGGGTTTGTATAGATGATGTTCTGAAATGCTGTTCCCACCCTGTACCAATGGCACAGCTGTGGTTACTGACATTACATTTCTCACACAACTATGTAGGTCCCTCTGGTATCCAACTAGGACAGCAGCTTGCGGCTGGTGAACATGTTTTTTATTTCACATTTGCCAATATACTGGCCATGTCATGGCCATGCTATGTGCCATGCACACATGTAACACACCTACCCATAATGCATGCTGTACATGTTCACTTATTGTTGCTGTTAACTGCACTGCATCACAGTGGTCACCTTGGTGCCATATCTGAAGGGTATGTATGGGCTTGCAGTATACTGCACAACCTGTCAGTGCAAGATGTGTGGACAGAGATGAACATAATGGTGGGAGGAACATGTGTGACAAAGTACCCTTCTACAGTGTGTAAAACACTGTATATACCACTATCACAATGGCAACTATTCCAGATCTACACACTGGCAAATCACAGTACCACATTACACACTGTTTACAACCTGTAATGTGATCCTAAAATGAGTAATGCATGTGTAATATGGAACCCTATGTTAGGACAACAATTATGGGGAATACATACCTTAACAAACACTGGACGCATATGTGTGCACACACTCCAAATAACATGTTGTGGAAGCAGCTTGTGAGGTACTGACAGCATTCACTCTTCTGGAATACACACCTTCCATCATGTACAGTGCCTAGATGTCACAACAAGTAATGTTCTGCTGTCCAAGACATCTGTCCATGACATCTGCCCACTCACCTGCAACAGAGGCAGCCTTGGCTTGCACGCCTGTTACAAACCATGAAATACATCCCATATCTGAAAGGTAAGCACTCAGGAGTAGGAAAAGTAGCCTTACATCAACATTGCATATACCTTGGCAAACAGTGCAGATAGTCATGCATGTGTGTATGACGTATAGGACAACATTCATATCAGAAATAAACAGATGCCCATCCAAGACAGATGACAGCACATGTTGCAAACTGGTCACTGAGGCTGCTCAGACACATGCAGCAACATCGGGGACTTGTATGAATGCCTAGCAGGTACTGCCTGCATAGTACCTGTGTCACTAATTATCTGGACTCCACATAATTGTGGCCTATGGGTTAGAGTGCTCAGATTGAAGAGTTGTTCCACAGGGGACATCATCCAGAGCTCTCTCCAGGTACCATATGCATAACATCAAATCTCTCTCAGGCATGTGTTGCAATGTGTTATGGTGTTCTGAAACCAAGGCTGAAACCTACAGACATTATTAATAAAGATAAATGAGCTGCACAAGCATCACCTCAGTCCACCTCATGCCCACCATCCCCATCTATACCCTGCTGGTGCCAGTGTACACCTGTAGGTTTGCTGTTAATTAGCAGAAACTATGGCAGTAGACATGTTGTTCTGCATGTGGGACACCGTCAAGTCACACGCATGTGTGGCCCATACTTGTCATACATCTGCAAAATGGCTGAGGATGGGGTGGTGTGTCACCCTGAAACACAACAGTGAACCAAAGCATATGTCTGATAGAATGGCCATATCTGAACACAGTCAAGGTCATGCATTGTGCAAAACATAACTGTGACTCAACAGCAATAGTGTAGGGACTGTGTGACCTCCAAGGGCTGTGCACATGAGTCATGCTTGCAATCTGGCAGAGCTGGGGGATATTTGTAAGGAGGGGTGACCACATAATGTCAAGTGAGGATGGGCCATGCTAGTATACACCTTCCATGAAAAGTTACTTCTGTTGTTCACGTACAGGTGCTGCAACAAAACATTGTGTTAAGGGTGTGCACACTTATGCAACCCACATATTGTATACATTACTGTCAACATCAGCACAACTAAAACATTTGTTTGATACTGCGTGTGATTGCACAGGTCATATGTCACATATCAGGTATGCGTAATGGTAATATATGCAGTATTGTGGCCCCACGGCATTTCAGGAAAGATGGTGGCATGTCAATAATCGTGTGAATACTTCTCATAGCCACAGTAAGCTTGGGAGGTTGTCAGTATAATTGGATGTCATTGCTGAGACATGCACTGCTGATGATGAGATCTGCAAATCAAACATCAGGCATTCACTATTGCTATTTGTCCTCATATCAGCCCAGGTATGTATCTGTCAAACACATATGGGCTGCAGTAACAGAGCAAACATAACCGCCACACATATACACAGTCAGCAATGGTGTGTACACTTGTGAGGTATGGTGCACAGTACATGGCAGGGTGCTGAACAGGTGCACAGCAATACTGTGTACATGGGTGCAGTGTGTTCCAGGGGAAGGGCCATCACCTACTAACACAATTCATGCATCACAGAGATGTATAATGTCAGTAACAGGGATTGAGATAGCTGCATTGCATGCTGTTGATTGCTATATGTCATGCATGCTGACATGTGGGTAATCAGAGGTGTCTATAATATCTATATGCCACTTCACCTGTGCGTGTGTGTGTGTGTGTGTGTGTGTGTGTGTGTGTGTGTGTGTGTGTGTGTGTGTGTGTGTTGGGGTGTGTGTGTGGGGATGTTGGTGTGTGTGGGGGTGGGGGGTATGGGTGTGGGTGTAGAGGTAAGCAATAACATACAGGTCTGAAAGTAAGGTTTCTGTTTTCCCCTCACAGGTGGCAAGGTGGGTCAGGGTCCCTCCTGCAGGCAATCTGAAGTTTGTGTCTACACAGACACTGACAATGATGATAGGTGTGGTGAGGCACAGACGGGGTTATCAGTGGCTGAAGCTGTGCCATTGGTTGACATTCCACTGTTATACATCCCATCCCCACACACAGTCATATTGCCTATACATACCCCATCACCAGTAGTCATAGATCAGGGACAGTTGGCGCGTGGTGGCATGGAACAGGGCAGTGTGGGGACTATGGCAAGTGTGTCTGTACACAGTAGCCATATCCAGATGTCTGGCAGGTCACCACACAGGCAGATGTACAGGGGTGGTCCTAGGAGGGCTGCTGGACATCATGCCCCTGGCAGCAGTGCCACAGCTGGTGTCACCAGACGTATGTTTCGGGCCATCATGGAGGCACAGGCACATATGGAATGGTATAACAGACAGAGTCTGAGACTACAGATGGCTACTCATTCAGCTGTTATTGACACCATCTATGATCTCACAGGTGTCATGGATAGCTGGTCTGGCGAGCTGGTGGGACTGTTCGACTGTACACAGTCCATGTTAGAGCATATGGTGGGAATACGGCGACAACCACATGGATGTAGGTCAGCATCACCAACAGGTGGAGGCCTATGTGGACATGCAGGAAGTCATAGCCACTCCCATAGTGGCAGTACCAGAACCAGCATTGCAGGGGGGGCACTGTCCACACCACAGCAGGCCATGTGCATGTGGCCCTGGCCAGTCACATCAGGGACCTAGAGCTAGTGGACAGGTGTCATCCTCAGGGGAGAGTAATGTATCTGGCCTTCTACCTGGTAGTGCCTGTGGAACCCCTGGTGGGCACAGTTCTCATGTCCGTGGCTAGAGACAGTGAACTGCACACCCTGCCATGTATGGTCTTCAGCTGACCAACAAACCCATGTAAAGGGCAGGCAAATGGCCAAACTGTGTGCATATACACACACACACACACACACACACACACACACACACACACACACACACACACACACACACACACACACAAACAAAACACACATCACCAAGACAGCTAGGGCACCTCCATACCTACACACACCACATCTTCACAGCCAAATTAATAGCAAAGCCCCCTAACACACACACATATGATGTCAACCAAATGGCTCAGCCTAGGTCTTTGGCAAACCCACACCACACCCTGTGCATATGATGATACCTGTGTCACATCTCTGTCATCCATAACATCGATGCAGGGACAGGCTCCTATGGTTCTGATGCACAGGGTGAATGTACGAAAATGCATCAGTGTAATGCTGGTTAATATGTTTTCAGCAGGCAAGTTTAATGCTTACATGTCAGGATGTGTAGCTGTGTAGGCATGATGCAATATAACTGGTATTACCACTGACTGATAGTGGTCTCCATAATGTATTCTGTTTCTGTTGGAGGTGTGTATGTGTCATCAGGAGTTTGGTCTGCTGTTGTGTCCTACAAGGGGTTTGGCACTGTGGTGACACATTTTGCCTGTGTCATAACCTGGGTATAGCTGCACACAGAAAACAGGTCTGTATAATATTTACTGCATGTTCCATATGGCTGATAGGTCTGAGGGGTGCATACACATGAGTGCATGGTGGCTGATGTCAGCAGCCCGTCTACAGTAGACAATGTACAGTGTACTGGGTGGCATACACCACATGTTTTCGCATAACAAACACACACAGAGGCATTGGAGTTGATGCTATATATACACATTACTGTACACATGGATGTACTGTATTTCTCAGTGAACACATTTTAGCCTATTTAATTCCACCAAGATATAACAGGCAAAACATCACAGCAGCACATAATCAGTCTGCTACTTTAATGTCATCAATGATGGTACTGGCAGAGTATGGGTCCCCTTCCCATATTTACGGCAATCCTTGTGTTGGTAAACATAGGTGCGCTGGTGTGTGTGGCACAGCCCTACACTTTGGAGGTTGTGGGATGGTGTACAGCTGCAGATCATGTGATTGATGACTACCTAACCTGTTAACATACACTGTACAGTATTATAGCAGACTAAGCATCGGGATACACACAACAATAGCCCCAATGAGGGTGGCCATGTCCACAACATTAACAGTCAACTATATATACCAACTCCAGTATCAATGTTCAGCTCTACAGTGGGAAAGAGGGCATGTACACATCTACCACCTGTTTTGATGGAACTAATTCCCATTACAGGAGTCCTTTGAAATGTCATCATATGCCAGTCAGTTCATAGACAGATGACCTCCTGTGACGTGTATATTTAGCGAACTGAAGTCGATCCCTTCACATACATACACACATACTTGTCAACACTGACAGTAAAACCCCTACCCAGGTACATATTGATAATAATGTTATTGGCGTAATTGCACACAACACACAGCTGTAGGATGAGGTGTGTCCTTAGTCTCTTCTTAGGTGAGGAACATCACCAGGCCTTGTACAGTATGGTAATGGGGATGTACTGGGTGTTGCTGGACAACACATAGTATGCCATGCTATCATAGACACATTGACAAACACATCACAGTCATAGACACATCTGACAGACCTGGGTTTACCAGTGCAAACTACCGTGTCAGTGAGTCCATTCTGTTACAGATACCTTGCACACAGCACAGGCATCATTGGCCTGTATAGTGTACTCAGTTAAATGTATGGTTGATCGTGACAGTGGTTCTCATACAGTGGACCTTGAAACATGTGCTGGGGGCACCATGGTGTCACAAAAAGTATACCCAACACCCACACCACACATTGGGTATGTTGCTCACTGACACCCATAATAATACTCTGATGTACCCACAATCACACATTGACCATGACTACAATACAAACCCTTGTCTATCTCAACAGTCTACTACAGAGATATGCATTTATTACACATGCCACTGGGTTAGTAGGGTGATTGTTTGTCATGGCTCTCTGAATGTCAGCGACATCACTATGCCTTACAATGTATGGGCAGTTGCATTGCATTTGGACAATGTGGCCTCAGAATGATGTATCCTACAAATATACACACTTGCACACATACACACACTTGCCAGGACTCAGAGGGTAACCCATGGCTATTTAGCCAGTTGTACAACAGTGTTGTGCTGGTACTGCAAGCTCCAGATAGCCCATAGGGTGAAGAGTGTGACAAGGTACATGTAAGGTGCAGTACAGCAGCAGCCATTTCTAACTATGGTAATGGGGGGTGCAGTGTGTGAGGAGGTCCTAGGGGTATTATCAACAGCATGCACGAACACTGTTCTTATCAGCAATGCACATTAACACATATGTTGGTACTGGGGCCCATAGGTGCAGGTGTTCCTAGGTGTGTACCAGGATATTGTTCATGGATAGATGAGAGAGTGGGGATGTGGGTACAGTGTTATCTTGCCACCTGAAATTTGTCAGTAGGCCATCTATCAACTGAGTCCACATGACTGATTCCTCAGGGTAACAGTTACATGCAACATGCAACATCCAATCATCTGGTTGTCTCTTGCAGAGGCCCAGTGAGGTGCACCAACTGACCTATATGCAAACTATATTACATACCATGGCCAGTGTCTGGGTTGGAGACCTGTAACCAAGCATGTTCTGGTGACTGTGCTAGTGTAGTTGGGGAATCCATGGCATGTGGTGTATACAGGGTGTGGTTTCATACTTGTGGCATTCATAACACAGCTGGGCAGACATGTCAGAGTCAGTCCAGCATAGATTGCCTGTGAACAGCCCAGATGGATACCTGACATCTGCACATCTGTACAGAGGACAGACAAACATCAGCTAGCCAACCGGTTATGCATTACGAATACTGTTTTGACAGATAGACATCTGACACTGATAGGTATGCCAGTACTACATGACAGCAGCCCTCAATGACATGTCCTATACACATAGTAGTCTACAGTTAATATCCACATATCAGATCAGTATCCAGTAGCAAGTACTTGATAACACACAGCTCACACACTGACAACACAGTAGTCAGTAGTCAGACTCCAGCTTTGCATGCAAGGGTGTATGGTTCCAGTACTACAATCTTCAATCCACTCTTACTTGGGAAAGCGCTGTCGACAGTGGTAATGTAATGCCGTGACTGCATATAGCCTGGGATACTCCCCATGTATGAAACACATGATACAGGAAGAGATTGATGTCCCAGCCATATAGGGTCTATATTGAAAACTTGAACATTGACTTACCTGAATACCTAAACGCTGACACATATTCCGCAAACTGTAAATACACCGAATGCCCTAAACCGCAAAATTCAAAAACTTGAAATATCATAGTTGTCCCATCCCACCACCTGCTACATACTACCTAACTAAATAAACCACATAAATACACTAAACAGAACCCTACTTCTAACCCTAAACTAAACCCTACTTCTAACCCTACACTAAATCTTTCATATACCACCAACTATGCACTTAACCTGCACCCTATCCCTAAGGTCTGCAACTATCGCACACTTACCTTAAAAAGCTATACCCAAGCAAACTAAATAATCCACACACATACACTTAATAAAACCCTACTTCTAACCCTACACTAAATTTAACATACATTACCATCTATGCACTTACCTTAACCCGCACCCTAACCCTAAGGTCCGTAATTATCACACACTTACCTTATGGAGCTATACCACAGAAGGGCCAACCATGACGAATCGACCTTTTGGATTTTGCGATTCAGGACAATCAATGTTTTTGTGGTTCGATGAAGACGTGTCGGCGATTAGATGTTCAGGTAAGTCAACGTTCGAGTTTTCAATATAGATCCACCATATATACACAGGTGTCCCAGACAGTATACTCACACCCCTTGCTACTGTACTGACAGCACATAGAAGCATGTTATGTACATTATATGAAATACACTTATTAATAATGTCATTACCCTGCTTTTTTATCAGACTGGAATGTGATCAGTGCTTACCAAGGCTAAGCTACACTTAACAGGTGTAACCATTGCTTAAATATAAATGCTAAGCTGATTTGTGCACTGGTAAGCAAAGCTTACAAAGTGTAAGCACCTATTCATTTAGCCATACATTAGCAACGCTTACCGTCAAGCAAACCTGCTCAAACCTGCTTAAGGCTGCTCAAAACTGCCTTAACCATGCTGTATCCAACAGCCCTTGTTCTGCCTAGCAACAAAATAAACAGACCTTGCAGATCGTGAACCCAGGACCCTGTACACTATAGTCATAGCAGTTAGCCTCTACACCATCACAGCTGTGATGATAGTTGGTGCTTTTTCATATATATATATATATATATATATATATATATATATATATATATATATATATATATATATATATATATATATATATATATATATGTGTGTGTATATATATATATATATATATATATATATATATATATATATATATATATATATATATATCTGTGTGTATATATATATATATATATATATACACACACACACACACACACACACACACACACACATATATATATATATATATATATATATATATATATATATATATATATATATATATATATATATATATATATATAGATATATACATCAAATGGCCATAACATTGTACTGGAGTCATACTGCAGCAGCAATGGTCACAACCTCTTACTGCAAGGGGATGTCATGTAAGTGTTGTAGGTGTAAATGTGGAATGTTGCTACAGTAACAGGGGCTGTGTTAACAGACATGTTGTGTGGGACGTTACTTCTGCTACTGACAGGTACACCATCAGTGACTGACAGACATCATAAGATCAGCATAGTGAAGTACCAAACTGATCACAGTACTGATCCTGTGGAATACAGCAGAGACATGATCAATAAATGTGAACAGTCTGACACAATCTGGCCAATTCAGAGGTAAACACTGACCTCCTTAGTGCAAGATTTGTGTATCACATCTCACAAAGTGGGTGTTGACAGCCATGTAAATTGGGATATCACAAAAATATTGGAATAGATAAGCTCACACAGTTGATAAATTCACACACTCTTGTCTGTCCTAACACATATTAACTGGAGGAGCAGAGGTCCCAAGGCCACATACTACACACTACTTAGTGACATACATCTTTACACCATCCCACTGGTTTTTTGGACATGCACTACAGTTATGATGGGCAGGCAACAGTTCATCCAACAAATATCTGGACATAACATCACAGTAGGTAAGCACACTGATCTGCTAGGCATGTCAGAAAGCACTGTGAAAACTACAGGTAGACTGCCACAACATTGACCCAAGTGTCATATGAGGGTATACACATGTACTTGCAAATATAGCAGGCACTGCTGGCATGTAACAGCATGGAGTAAGAGACATCAGTGTGAAAGTGCATACCCACAACCAATACGAACACAGTCACAGTCAAATTAAGGTAAGCCTAAGTAATATTACAGTATATGCACTGTGTGAGCAACACCACCCTTATATGAACCACTCACACAGTAACCCTACATATAGTTGGCCACTACACAGTGTAGTCTGATGCCTGGCTGTGGTATGGGACATGTGTTGGTCTGGCCCTACAAACATGTACACTGATAGGGTACCATAACCTGGGGCAGCATGCAACATCTGATAAAAAAAGGACCAAGGACATTGACATCTACCACAGTCTGTACACAGGCCAGGTAACATATGCACAATACACACGCTATCAACAATCACCATAAGTACACAGACCTCAGTATTGTACACACTACAACAGAATGTCCAGGTTCTGTACTGAAATATGAGGCCTACTATACATAACATGTCTAACACTCTGATATCTCACTAACTTGTTACCAGGTATGATTTCAGTAAATATTGATGTACTGTAGATTTGAACTTCTTACTGCATGACATATGGACAAAAGGTGACAGACATGGGGTGCAGAGGCACAAACACAGCACCAATATTGACATATTACTGTGATAATCTGAACATTACATAGTGTACCAGGATTTGTTGTGTCAAATGTCTTCTGAGGGATATAAAGTCAGTAACTGACATGGATGTCAGCATATATTGACTGCAATCATCAGAGTATGCTACTGCATATCTACAGATAGGAAATGTGTGAGTAACAAAACACATGTAAGACTCCAAACTCTGGACAGTCTGCAGATAGCCCTACAGGTGAAACTTTCCTCACCCACATAATGCTGTCACGCCAGACTTCAAATCATGTAGAATGACCACATCCACACAAACCCTATTAAACCAACATTGCTTCAAATGTAAAACAGCATTACTTACATTCTGTCCCCATGTCTGGAACTTCCCTCTCCTGTTTGTTGGCCTGTCTCCACAGTGTATGTTATAAAGGTATTTCCAAATATCCTCTATGATGCTGTTTGTCAAACACCCACATGCAGTACTGCTCACAGTGAAGGAAAAGAGCCCACACCCACATGAATTGCTTAGTTATAGGAGTGTGTTTCCAAGCAATTGGCTATGGAATGATACCACAGCTGTTCCACATGCAATTAGTGAGTGGGGGACTGCTATTCATGCATAGGCCATCAGCTGATCATGAGCATTCCTTACAATAGTCAAGCTGCTGCCTATGCAAAACACTTGTACTTTTCCACATCCACCAGAGAGGGAGAGAGAGAGAGAGAGAGAGAGACAGTGAGACAGAGACAAAGTAAGAAAGGAAGGGTGAAATACAGCAAGCTCCAAGTGTGTTTGTGTAGGACACAAAGGTGGAGAGGGTTCTCTGAGTACTATAAGGGTTACCCATATTGTTCACCAATCCATTATGTCACATGTGTGGCTATGGATTATGTACACCAGCCTCTCTGCTGTTTGACATATGCTGTCCTTGTAAGGTGGACATTGTAAAATATAGTAGGTCCTCAATATAATAATTTAGCAAAACCCATCCCACAATGCCTCCTGTCATTACACAAGCACAGCAATCCCCTCACAGGATACTGATGACAGACCCACACACATACACTTGCCAGTACTGATATTCAGACCCCTACCTAGCTGTGTATTGCTACTACAGTGTAACGCATTTATCGTATGCACCATGAAGCTTATTAGGTAAATGTTGTCCCAATGTACTTCTGTGGTGAGGAACATCACCAGACTTTGTAAATACTAGCATTGGGTGATGTAGTCAGTGAGAGTTCACAAAAATTATTTCACCCTAATCACACATTTCCATTTGCCAGTGGTGGAGTTCAAACCACTATCTAACAACCTTTACAGGACATTATGTTACCCATTTACCACATGAACCACTGTCCTGAATTAGTTTGGGCTGAACAACAGGTACTTGTAAGGTGGATGCTATCTGCAAGTCTGCTAAAGTCAGGCTCTGAGATGTTTACTGGCTGTAGATGGGGCCAAAATCATTGAGATACACACATACATATATACCCACATAAACACATGACACAGATGAGATTCAAACCCATAGCTGTGTAGGGCTTGCCTTTATCCAAAGGTGTATTTGAAGAGGAATGACATCAGCACTCACAGTTGTCATGTCAGGGATTGGAACGCCTACCTAACTAGTAAGTTACATTACAACATTATGCAGTTATCACATGCACCACACAGATTATAGGTCTAGCCCTTGTCCAAAGGTGTATTTCAAGGTGAATGACATTAGCAGGCTTGGTAAAGCGGGACTATGGGAGATGTTGTGACTGTGAATAGCCTAATAATCATTAGTTTCTACACACAAACAGTTTCACAGTTGCCATGTCTGAGATTAAAACTCCTACCTGACTAGTACATTACACTACAGCATTATGCAGTTATCACATGCGCCATGCAGATTATAGGGCTTCTCTTTGTCCAAAGGTATATTTCAAGGTGGATGACATCAGTAGGCTTGGTAAAGTGGGGCTATGGGAGGTGTG
The DNA here is from genome assembly GCF_019279795.1 of Protopterus annectens. Taxonomy (NCBI): domain Eukaryota; kingdom Metazoa; phylum Chordata; order Ceratodontiformes; family Protopteridae; genus Protopterus; species Protopterus annectens. The sequence continues at coordinate 1,861,896,941 of NC_056726.1, read as the reverse complement.
ACTGTGAATAGCCTAAAAATCATTAATCTCTACAGACAAACACACAGTTGCCATGTCTGAGATTAGAATGCCTACCTAAATAATAAGTTATACTACAGCATTATGCACTTATCACATGCACCACACAGATTATAGGGCTAGCCCTTATCCAAAGGTGTATTTCAAGGTGGATGACATCAGCAGGCTTAGTAAGGTGGGGGTTATGGGAGGAGTTGTGACCGTGAATAGCCTAAAAATCATTAATTTCTACACACACACATTTGCCATGTCTGAGATTAGAACTCCTACATGACTAGTACATTACACTACAGCATTATGCAGTTATCACATGCGCCATGCAGATTATAGGGCTTCTCTTTGTCCAAATGTATATTTCAAGGTGGATGACATCAGTAGGCTTGGTAAAGTGGGGCTATGGGAGGTGTGACTGTGAATAGCCTAAAAATCATTAATCTTGACACACAAACACACAGTTGCCATGTCTGAGATTAGAATACCTACCTAAATAATAAGTTATACTACAGCATTATGCACTTATCACATGCACCACACAGATTATAGTGCTAGCCCTTATCCAAAGGTGTATTTCAAGGTGGATGACATCAGCAGGCTTAGTAAGGTGGGGGTTATGGGAGGTGTTGTGACCGTGAATAGCCTAAAAATCATTAATTTCTACACACACACATTTGCCATGTCTGAGATTAGAACTCCTACCTGACTAGTACATTACACTATAGCATTAGGCAGTTATCACACACACCACAGAGCTTATAGAGCTAGCCTTTATCCAAAGGTATATTTCAAGCTGAATGATATCAGCAGCCTTGCTAAAGTAGGGCAATTGGAGGTGTAGTATCTATGAATTGCCCCAAAATCATTGCTCCCTACACACACACACACACACACACACACACACACACATATATATATATATATATATATATATATATATATATATATATGTCTGGGATTAGAACTCCTACTTAATTAGTACATTACACTGTAGCATCATGCAATTATTGCACATGCCACAGAGCGTATAAGGCTAGCCATTATCCAAATGTGTACTTCAAGGTGAATGACATCAACAGCCTTGCTAAAGTAGGGCAAAGGGAGGTGTAGTGTCTATGAATGGCCTCAAAGTCATTGCTCCCTACACACACACACAGCATTTTACAGTTGCCATGTTGGATATTAGAACTCCTACCTAATTAGTACATCACACTACAGCATTACACAGTTATTGCATGCATGACAGAGCTTATACTGATGAGCCTTCTCAAAAGGGGTATTTCAAGGTGAATGACATCAGCAGGCTAGCTAAACTAGGGCACTGGGGAGTGTAGTGTGATGTGACTGGGCCATAATCCATTCCTCTGGAAACACACACAACACTCAGTCACACACAACTTTACATTTGACAGGAGTGTGTATATGACTGCTAGATGAATAATGACTTGTACTGTCATGTTACACAGTTATCACAAGCACCACATACACTATAGTGCTGAGGGCTACCAGAAGCAAATGTCTACAGTGATAGACATTGGCACATCATGTGATACTGGCCAACTGGATGTTTGGTGGGTGGGACAGGCCTCATGATGGAAAGCTCTTTGTTACTGTCTGTCTCTCTTTTCACCACATCTCTGTTTATGTATGTTTAACTCATTACAGTGTGTTGTCCTTGGATATATGTGTGTATTCCTAGCCAATGTGTATGCAAAGCATGCCTGGTGTGCAATGTGGTGTGTGTGCACAGACATCTGTGACTGACAGATATGTATAGTCCACTGTTTTTGCCAGATATGGGCTTCATTTCTGTTGTGTGGGAGCATGCCCAGTATGACCCTTCTGTATTTTGTTGTCAGACATGGACTTTCTTTCTCTAAGATTGGGAGCATGCCCAGTATGACCTTCTGTACTGAATGTGTGAATCCATTCCAGGTAGGTTGTATTCCAGTCCAAGCTAGCAACCTGTTTCTGCAGGATACTGTAGATATGTTGTCAATATGAAGTCACAATGGGCAAAGGATAGTGGGATACTGTAACTACTTGTGTATGTGATGCTTCTGCTATGTGGTTTTGGTGTTAGCAGAGATATTCAGACATATGTACTGTTTTACACTGTGATGTATTATGTCATTAACTACTGAGAGATATACTTATTTGCTTGCAGTCATTTCCTGGGGAATACAAGATGAATGAGTCTGTGTCCAGTATTGTGGTCTGCAGCCTACATATTCTTGCACAATTATGCCATTCTGGAGGGGGAGCTACAGACACTTGCTGATGGGTCTGTGTAAATGGTCCAGCACCTTGGTACTGTGGTGGCTGAGGATCTCATGCTTGTACATCTATTGACATGACAGAATGTTCATATTCTGCTGTGGCCATACCTCTCAGCTGTACAGATTCACACAGGTTACCCAGAGGCAGGGCCTATATATTAGGTCATTTCCCCTTCACATTGTGGTTTATCAGCAGGTTTTTAGCCACCCATTCCTGGGTTTGCAGGCAGGGAAGTATGGGCACACATCAGAGTTTCAGACTTCACACACTCCATGGCATCCATACTTCTACCCCCCCGTTATGCTATCCTCTTCCTAACATTATGCAAGTGATATCTGATAAGTATCATTATAGTTATCACTTCATCCCAGCAGTATTTAGAGGCTGGTCCACAGTTCATGCAGTAGGACATGGTGGACATGCTACTATGATTTGTCGACATGACCTTGCATTTGTATTCTGTGGACTGTGTTGTGTCATTATTTGGGAATCCATGAGATAACATACATTGGCAATACGGGTGAGACACAGGCCATTGACAGAGGACAGTAGGGCATTTGGTAGTGATGCAAGCCATCTGTAGCAGGCCAGTGCATTCTGTCACTCCTACAGTCCCAGGCTGCAAGCCACTGGATTCCCCTGAGGTGAAAGGGTAAGTGTGCAAGGTGTTAATGGCAATAGTTTCTGTCCTTATTAATCCATTGGTGTGGATGCTGGCAGGGTGCTGGTTACAGCTAGGGACACACCTGCATGGGACACCCCTTCAGCATGCTGCATTCTGTGGGTATTTTTATACAGGCATGGGGGTCATATTGTACTTATTCCCAACAGCAGGGATATGACCTGTGATGAACCTGTGGCTGATGGTGGGGTGAGCCGAGTGCATGTTTGCTATGGAAGCTTCTTGCAGCTGACTCACAGATATACTTGGGGCATTCCCCTTATGCTGGCTTGTGTGGGGGCATCAGCATTTTCTCTGTACTTCATAACTGAGCCTTTTGTGGTCTGCCAGTGTTTGGCCAGACTACATCAGTAGTCCATACTACACAGACAACTAATGTGCTGTTAACCTGTATGTGCAATTCCAAAGGTGTGCCGATTTGACAGTAACATTGTATACATTCTCTTTCTAGGGTACTTCCACCTGTTTACTGTGTGTATGTCTGGGCCAACATTCATGCCATGTCCATCTTTCAGATAGTGATAGATATTACATCTGAACAATTAGTATGGATTACTGCTGGAGTGGGTCTTGCTGGGATGCATTGTGTTTGGCACTGCAGTTGTTAGAACTTGGCCCTGTCATCCACAGTACTGGCCATAGGCCACCGGGACACAACCCTTCATGCCTACATGCTGAGCACTTCCACATAATATACAACACACAACAACCTATCACACATATCCCTGCATATTGTACACGTGCAACAATCTATCTTGCTAATTTGGCCAGCTCAGGTAATCTTTGTTCCACTATTATTATACCCACATGTACATGTTACTACATTTCTAGGTTAGATTGTGTGTGTGGGGGGGTGGGGGGGCACACCTGACAACTGTAAACATTTGCTATGACTGTACTGGTATTTCGGGTACTCTGTTGGCTTCCATTTCATTCTGTATTCTGACCTATCATGCAGACTAGAGGCATATCAGTGCAGTACAGATCTATGGTTTTATTGACCTACATTTCAGTTTCAGACATCTTACCCATCAGAACTAACATTCAATTGCCTGACCTGTTGTAGTCTGTCTGTGTAGGTCTGGAGGTGGGCTGTTCTCCATTGCCATCAATCAGAGGCCTTAGCACAGCCTTTCATTGAGGTCATCTACACCTGTCCTGCTGGCCGAGACTATTGTTGGGTATGTGAGCCTTACTGACATGCATGTGTGTGTCCTATGGACACACATTTGGCCCACTACATATCCTGCAGTGAGATTCGTTACCTTGTTTAGTACTGCCTACTATGCTGACACCAGTATTTGTTATGGATTTCATGCCACTCATATAGGTTTCTACTATCTGCTGCCATCCCATTCAGCCACCCGATTACCTTGTATGCCCACATCTGTACCATAGATACAAGTAGCAGAGCATACGGGTCTATATCAGAATATCAAAGTATTAAAACTTCGAATGTTCTGATATCGAACACTATTCAGCGAACACTAAGAATAGTGAAGCTGCAGAACAGTGAATTCTTTCCTCGGGAAAGAATTCGGTTGGCCGTTTCTGCGGTTTTGCTATTCTTAGCACTGTGGTGGAAAGTTACGGGTTGGGTTCAGGTAAGTATGCAAATGTTTGTACGGTAGGGTTAGGGGCGGGTTAAGTGAGTTAGTGTTAGGGTGCGGGTTAGGCGTGTGTGCAATAGTGACAGACTTTAGGGTTAGGGGTGGTTTAAGTGAGTTAGGTTAGGGCATGGGTTAGGTGAGTGTGTGATAGTGACGGACCTTAGGGTTAGGGTTTGGGTTAAAGTAAGTGGGTAGATAGTAGTGTATGTTTAGTTTAGTGTAGCATTAGATGTAGGAATTTAAGTGTATGTGTGTGGTTGCTGTTTGTTTGATGTACTTGTGTTGTGTTTATGTGTTTTGGAGCAGCAGATTTTTTCAATGGGAAAAAATTTGCTGTTCTGAATGTTCAATATTTTCATGTTTAGATGTTTTGGGGCCGATGAAATAGCATTCACTATTTTCATCTTTCAATAACGTGATATAAACGCGAACATACTACTCCATTCAGCAATTGATAGGGAGAGTGACTTACCTTGTGGCTGTGCCAGTATTGAGGATGGTGCTGGAGGGCTGACTATGTCGGATGCATATATTACACTCCCTATACATGGTTAAGCACAGGTAGTGTCATGTTTGAGATCCCTTTTACTGTATGTGTGAGTCAGAGAGAGGTGTCATTCCTTGGGTTCCTAATGTGTCAATGTATGTGCAAGGCCTGGGCATACTGAGCTCAGGTTTCTCCTCCTCTGAGTCAGTCTGTGCCTGTGATGGCCTTGGTAATGGTGGCAGGCTGTGTGACCCTGCCCCATGCTCTTCATGCTGCAGCTGTTTCCACAGAATCATATTGTGTAGCATGGCACATACAATGACAATTTGGGTACATGTAGCTGGAGATGCAAGGCTCCACTGGATATGTCCAGGCACCAGAACCATGACTTGAGCATCCCAAACACAGGCTCTATTATGATTCTGGTTTGTGCATGTGCCTCATTATGGAGTTCTTGTTTGGGTGTGTCTGCATTCCTGATGGGTGTCATCAGCCACGGCTCCAGTGCGTAACCAGCATCCCCCACTAGGTGGCCATATGGGATGTCCCCACTGGCAAATCTCTGATACAGCTGTGTCATATGCCAGATGTGGGAGTCGTGATAGCTCCCAGGGCTGCAAGCACACGCATTCATTATAATGCCCTGGGCATCGCACATGACCTGGCAGTTGATGGAGGGGAAGACCTTGCAGTTTATGTAGACTCTACCCTGCTCACTGGGTGGTGCTTTGCTGTGTATGTGCATGCAGTCTATAGCACCCACTAACTCAGGGTGTTCTGTTATTTGGTGGAAGAGACGCATATTGCTGGTCAACACCTCACATGTGTTGTGGAAAAATATGTGCTCACTGGCATGTGCTGACATGGCATCCAGGAACTGGCAGAGTATCCTGAATGCTGATATCTGTAAGATCCCCATGATATCCCCAGTTGGCTTTTGGAAGATACCTGTGGCTAGTATTCTTAAGCCTACACATACCTTGGTATCCATTGGGATGGGTTTCCTCTGTTGGTTCTGTGTGTGAGACGTCGCCGGCACAGCTCAACAATTTGCTGTAGGAGGTCGCTGTCCACCCTATAGCACTCCACTATCTCCAGCTTATGTAGCCCCTGGTAGTTACCCTGGGTCTGTACACTCTTCTCCTTCTCCTCACTGTGGGTTGGTCATCAGCATTCTCATCCTCACCACCCTCAGCCTCTTCCAGATATTGATTTATGAGAACAAAAGCAGCCCCTATCACTTTGTTGCTTTTGTTAGGTAAAATTTTGTGTACACCGGTGGTGTAGAGTTTGTGGTTAAAACCAGAGGGAAAGGTGTTTGCATAGTTTATAGTAGTGTGCTGGGCTGGACTTGTCTGCTGCCTGTGTAATTGGCTGATTCTGATACATTTCACCTGCCAGCAAAGCTAGTTCTCCTTGATTACCTTCTTACTGCTGGTTTCCCTTCCTATTGCCTTCCTGTTTAAGCCCCGAGGTTTGCTGCACAAACACAGTGCTCAGATGTGAACGGAGCTGCTATTTCCTGTTTTTTTTTTTTTAAACCCAGTGCATGGCGTGCATACCTGGTTAGGCAATGTGAATACTGCTAGGCAGTTTTAGACATACCCTCTTCCTTAGCTCTGCTAAGCTAATGGCAAACCCGAGCCACAGAGCTCCAATAAGCTTATAGTATGCCTGACACACCTCTCTCTGATGTCAGCTAACTCTTAGGCTTGCAACATGGTTTTCCTGCACCTACACGGTTGGGTGCTGGCTAGCAATGAGGGGAAATCTGTGATTCAGTATCATTCCCCTTGTTTGCATAGAACTGACTGCTAATGCCTAGTTACAAGTCTAACACTGAGCCTTCCCTCTTAGCAACCAGTATTCATAGGTTCATAGGTAGGTACTAGATAATTGGCCCTAGGGCCTATATAAGCCTAGCCAAATGGTACCCTGGGTGGCCTTGTTGTCTTCTGCCTGCCATTGACTATAATGGCAAAATTGTGATTTTTGCCTATAAAGCTTTTTTCAAGGTTTTATTTTAATTTTCAGGCCAATCCCATTTACGCACTGCTGCCCTATGCTTAAACAGCCGAAATTGAGGTTAAAGTTATTTTTTGTTATTTTGAAACTATTTTCCATACCAATGGCCATATATTTGGCCATTGGCATGCCTTCCACATTATATACACCCTTTATTTGGAGCCATCATGGCTCCGTTTTGTAGTTTGCAGAAATGTACTTGGTTGCTAGCCGAATACATTTTTGCAGGTTACACTAATCCTGCACGGACCACTGCCTGCTTTATGGATCACTAATTCACCTCATTTGTATGGTTTTCACCTGCAGATGGGGTAATTAGCATACATGAGCTGTGTCCATGCAGGAATAGTGCAAGAGCACTTGTGCATGTCCCAGGAGCTTGTTCCTGGATCTCTCAGTGGCCATATTGCCTCCAGCAGCTCTTGCACTATTCCTGCACACCGTGCAGAGCTTGCTGAATCCTAGTGATCATTTCCAAATACTTTACCATAATACCAAGAGAATGACAATTCTTCTTTTCCTACGAATATTAGCAAATATGTTTATTGCGCTCTTCATGTCCATGTCCTATGCATGACTGCCATTAAAGCAAAGAACTACCAAACTGTTTAGTCTCTAATTTTCCATTCTTTTATGAAGACACATTTTAATTATTCTTATCTTACTAAAGGAGCACTCATGTCCACAGATCATGAGACAGGAAGAGAAAGTGCAATGATAAGTAACTTGTATAATTCAAAGAAAGCATATTTGCATGGAGAGAAGTGATAGAGATCATGCTTGTTCCTTATGTACTCACAGCAAATTCTTTACAGGAGTTTTTTTATACTGTGTAAATTTATTGCCAGATTTGTTATTTTTGAACCACACTGAAGTGTCTTTATGCAAGACTTTATGTAATAAATTATCCCTTTGACAGATTTTAGTATTGCACTACTCTCATCAGATTACCTGTTTAGCTACATAATCATCCTACCAAGAGCTGTCTGAAAAAAGTGCTTTTGAAAATCTTCTTTACTTTGTAGAACAGAACATGATCCTAATTTACATGGTGATTTTATCCTGGTGGGTGACTGGTCTTCTAATATAAGCCCTCTGAAGACCTTGAGGCAGGTTGCTATCCAGGGTTAACTTTTCTGTTTCTCTACATACTACATTCCACATGACAGATTAAGACTCACTACCAAGTCTTGCTTCACATATGTTTTCTTGTAAGCATCTTTCAAGCTAAATGACGCATTGTTGCTTGAGAGCTCAAGTTTTTAATAACTTTGCAACAAAACTGTTTTTAAGGATGATTTCAAACATAACATTAATAGCAAATGCACTGTCTGTTGCACTGAGAAGAACAGTCTGTGGCTGTTTACATGGATATTGTATGGAACTTTTTTATGAATCTCAAATTGAACTCCAACTCCAAACCCACTCATAGCACTAGAACCATCATAACCCTGCTGTACATATGCGTTTATAGCCGAGCTGATAACTACATACATTTTCATTATTGTCAGAGATGCCACATGCAAGTGTTATGCTTCTTTAAAGCCTAGGAACATTTTCATGCATTTTACACATAATGCATAACAAGACACAGCTGTTCTATTTTAAATGTCATTTCACTCACTGAGTTGTAATGCTTTCAGTACATTATTAAATAGTTATGCCTAAATATTAAGGAGCTGATCTTGAATGTTTTATTTAATGTTTATTGTATCTATTAATTCTACAGCATCAGGTTTTTGCTATCAGATTAATAATTCTCCTAAAGTTATTCAAGTAAAATTCTGCTCATCTCTTCTCCAACCACTTTATGCAAGGCACTGTGTTACAGATTACCTCAAAATACCACATTTAGAATTTTCTATTAAAGATTTGCAGCAGCTTGCATTGAGCATTATGTGTATAGGGTCTCTCTTTTTTTGCAGCTTAAAAGCATGCTGTGCTTTATGCATACTTTATGGCATTCAGAGCCATAGTATAGGGCTAGTGATCTATCTCTTCCAATTGATTGTTTTCCATACCATTGCAGGATCATGGGAACTATAAGGTATGCAGGTCTGAAGACCATGCTTGACTTGCCAAATACCACATACAACCTGTATTGAATTATCAAGGTTAGTCTTCGAGGTGGCAAGGTTGTCAGTCTACTTATCATTCAAGGGCAATTTGTTCCAGGGATGGGGCAATTGTGGGTAATGAATCTATCTCTCCAAATGTTTTATTTAAATGTTGCTAGAGGTTTATATCCTTAAATCAGGTGTTTGTGTAGTTGTTAATCTTGTCAAGACATAAACAACCCATTAGCGTGCATTTTTATGGCATGGAATGCCAGACATTAATCTCAATACAGGAGTCTATAAAAGAAAGAGTAAAGGGATATGGCTTCTAGTCTGTCTTGGCAACTAAGGGTGTTTAGACCAAGAATCTTTTTTTGTGAGGAGTCTTTGGAGCCTTTATAGTTGCATGATATGTTAATTCATCTAGTACAGGTTGAGTACAGAGGGACAATAACATCTTTTGTCCTACATGACATACCTCTAGAAATCATTTGTGCTAGACTGAAGGATTTCCTAAGTATTGTTGTAATATGATGGTTAATAGTGAGGGAATTGTACATGTGCCAAGATGCCCAAATACCATGTCTGTGTGGACTGGGGCTCTGGCTATGCTCAAAGTTGTAGATGAGGATTGTTTGCAAAAGACAGCAGTGCTACCAGTTGTTGAGGTACACACACAGGTGCAGGGGGTCTCACTCACAAGGGGATAACTGGCTGGGCCTGGCTCACAAGGGCAGTTAGCTTAGTACTAACCTATGAATCTATGAATCTATGAATCTACACTTCTGTGCATTTAGTTTGAGCTCATTCTCTGAACACCACTGATTTATAATGGATTAATTCTTGCTGAGGTACTTCTGTATCAATGGAGTATAAATTTTGTCACCCAGCTTGTAGCCATTGGTTAATCTGGTTAATAATCAGTTAGGTTTGTGGTATGAAGGTTGCAAAAGCATATATCAAAAAGGAGGGTCCCAATAACTGAGCTCTGCAGTACTCCACTGCTCAGTTTCTTACTTTCTGAAATGGCATATGCAACCTGAAACGTTTATGTTTTATCCTCCAGCTAGTTTGCAGTCCATCTTACCATGCAAGGGCATCTTAGAGCAAGAAATCTGGACAGAGCCATCCATAAAAGTGGGACAAAGGCCCAAAAATGGGGACAATTTTTTAATATTGCTCTTACGAACTTAGAAAGTTCACACAGAAAAAAGTGTTTTCCGAGGAGAAAAAAAACTGTATAAACCAACACACCTCGTGGAACCAGGCCTGATACCAAAAGTCCAAAGTAAAATTCTTCCATTTATTCACAGCCACAAAATAAGTCAAGTGCTTTCGTCCACCACACTACAGGACTTTATCAAAACAGTTAACATCCAGTCATAAAGTGTTTTTATCCTTGAACTGATTAACAGCAATTAAGTACTTAAGTAATTCAGTTATTCATTAAAAGTGTTCATAAACTTTTAAAACATTCAAGTAGTCATTCTAAAATCACAATATATATATGTTGTTACCATTTTAAATGAAAATTATTATTAATGAATATTAAATAATTATTAATATGAATACAAAACAAACATATGTTGTTCAAAAACTTTCTATAAAAACTTTCACAGTTCATAGTTTAGTTGCTCTTTCTTTAAGTATAAGTACAATGGAAACATGGTCATTCAGACCTGGAGGGTGGGTGGCATTTAACAAAATCTGCCATCTATACTCACTTCTATAGATGTTTTAGCCCAGTTCCCCTCTAATATCTTTCTTAATAATTTCCAAGATACCAAAATGAAATCCTTGCCTAACCCCACAGGAGAGTGTATGCTTATATAATGCGTTGTTAGTATTGTGTGTCTCAGTAGCATATAAATGTTCATATATTCTTTTACGTAGGGATCTCTCTGTTTTCCCCACATAGAACATGTAACAGTCTTGACAAATAACTATATATACTAACCCACTGCTATCACAGTTCCCTTTTTTCAAGTGAATCTTTCTCTGGGGGTCACCTACCATTAATTCCTTACCTGTGTAAATGTAGGGATAAATTATACTTGCATAAACCACAACTAGTTGTACCTCCTTGGGTGGGTTGTTGGTGGATGGGATGTTCAAAGAAAAAATTCAAGTTATGTCCCAGCTTAGTTGTAAATAGTGTTTTTTTCTCCCAGTTTGTTACTTAACTCTTGGTTACATTGCAATATTAACCAGCTGTGAGTCAAAATATCTTTGACTTTACCATCAAAAGTTCCAAACTGTGTAACCATAGTATTGGTGTATACTTGTTGGGTCTCCCCACCCTATTTGTGGTTGTATCTTGACCTAAAAGTGGAACAAACTTGTTTCCCCATCCCCTTAGAATTTTGTCAGCCAAATCATAAACCATTTTTGGGGGGTATCCTCTGGCCAGAAACATAGAACTCAAATTTCCTAGTTCTAATTTAAAATCTGTAATAGTGGAGCACATTCTGTCTCCTTGGATCATCTGGCCTCTAGGTTTCTTTTGATGAAATATGGCTGGTTTCCTTCAAATGCCAAAAAACTGTTTGAATATGTGGACTTGCGAAAAACCTTGGATGTAAACCCTTGTGTTTTATAGTTGTTTTTAATGGTGACATCCAGGTAATTAATTTCTGTAGCAGGAAATTGTAAGTGAACTTAAAATATTTACAAATGTTGTTTATGTATTCACAAAAATGTTTTACCATTTCTTCTTTCCATAAAACAAAAATATCATCCAGGTAACGCAAGTAAACAAATCACTCTTCTTCAAAACCTGAGTTGAAAATGTATCTCCTTTCGCATGCTGCTACCACTAAGTTGGCATACATTGGGGCACAGCTTGACCTCATGGCAACACCTCTTAGCTGCCTGAAAATTTCACTTTTAAAACTAAAGTAGTTGTGCTGTAAAATAGTCTCCTGAAACCAGTTCCTCAGACAAAATCTGTTGCTGCTCCCTCTGAAGCTCCTGCAACGCCTCCTTGCTGAGCTTTTTTTATGCTCCTCAACTAACTCCTCCACATCATCAACATTGGTCTTCAGTCCCATGGACTACCCCAGAGTCACAATATCCTCCACAATACCTCTAGGCCCAGGCTCAGTCTCAAAGCCTTGAAAGTTCTTCTGTGTTACAGCTTCTAGCCACAATTACTTTCAGGCAGAGTTCATGGTCCTGTGATAGACTTCCCCCCAAGCCTTGTAAATAAGATTTAGGCACTGAAGTATATGAAAATATTTTATCCAGAATTCTCTAAAGGTCAACTCTGTATCTGAGGTCACTTCAAAGCATCTCTGGAAAAGTGCCTTTTTGTGCATTTTTTTTAAAATTAAAGATGACGTGCTGGTCCATGGGCTGGATCAGAGAAGTTGTGTTAGGGGGCAAATACCTCACAGTGATGAAGTTAAACTCCTCCAACAAGAAGCCCTCCAAGCCTGGAAGGTGAGCAGGAGCATTGGCCAAAACAAGCAGAGCCTTCAGAGACAAATCTTTCTCCAGTAAATATTATTTTTTCACAGAGGGGCCAAACACTCCGTTCATCCATTCCGCAAAGAAATGCCTGGTGACCCAAGCTTTACTATTAGCCCTCCACATCACATGTAACTTACTTTTTATCAGATTATTTTTCTTGAAAACACGTGGGTTTTCACTGTGGTAGACTAGCAGAGGCTTACATTTTAAATCTCCTCTTGCATTCCTACACAACAGCAGTTACCCTGTCCTTCACTGGCTTGTGCCCTGGTAATGCCTTTTCCTCTCGAGTGATGTAGGTCCTGTTGGGCATTTTTTTCCAGAACAAGCCTGTCCCATCACAACTCAACACTTGTTTGGGAATAAAACCCTCAGACTCTAGATACTTTTTAAAATCCTGAGCAAATTAATTGACAGCTTCTTTGTTGGCACTGGCTGCCTCTCCATGTCACACCACATTATGTATACCACTTCTCTTTTTAAAGTTTTCAAACCACCCATGACTGGCTTTAAACATTTGGGTCTATATTAAAATCATGAAAGCCCTAGTCACCAAATACAAAAACACTGACAAATATTCTGCGAACCGCAACTACACTGAACACCATAAACCGTGAAATTCAAAAACTCGAACTGCCATAGTTGTCCCACCCCACCGCCCGCTACATACTCCCTACCCAAACAAACTAAATAAACCACATACATACACTAACCAAAACCCTACTTCTAACCCTAAACGAAACCCTACTTCTAACCCTACACTAAATCTTGCAAATACCACCATGTATGCACTTATCTTAACCTGCACCCTAACCCTAAGGTCCGTAACTATCGCACACTTACCTTAAGAAGCTATACCTAAACAAACTAAATAATCCACACACATACACTTAACAAAATCCTACTTCTAACCCTACACTAAATCTCCCATACACTACCATCTATGCACTTACCTTAACCCGCACCCTAATCCTAAGGTCCGTAACTATTGCACACTTACCTTATGGAGCTATACCGCAGAAGAGCCAACCATGACGATTCAACATTTTGGATTTCACGCTTCAGGATAATCAATGTTTTTGCAGTTCGATGAAGACGTGTCGGCGTTTACGTATTCGGGTAAGTACACCTTTGAGCTTCTACTATAGACCCAAACACTTCACTAGAATCAGCACTCATTCCAGGCTTGTTTTTCAACAGATCAGCATGCAACACTTTTTCTTTTTCACAAATGATGGCCTCTGAAATACTATTACCAGCTAATTGTTTTTCATTTACCCAAATCAACAACAATTTTTCCACTTCCTCTAGTGTCTGTGATCTTTGTTTGGTCAGAGCTTTCACTCCTTTAGCAACTTCAGCTGCTTTGATGGCCTCTTTAATTTTCACAATGGTGGAGATGGTTGCTCTTAGCATTTGGTACTCTATAGCAAGATCAGACATGGATACCACTCTCGCATTTCTCTATTATCTCTTTTTTCTGCTCTGTCGTGGTTCTAACTAATTTTCTTTTCTGTGGTTGTTATAACTAACCTTCTTAGGACCCATGATTATAAAGTACTGTACATCTTTATACAAAGAATAATGCAACAATTAAAAAAAAATACACGAAAGTGACAGTGGAGCTGTTCTAGCAAGTGTGACGAGTGCCAACCAAACGATGAGTACCAAGAAGATTTTTTCTCATCAAAATGTGACAAATACCAAATTTGATGAGTTTTGAAGCTGACAAGTACCAAGGTACCACTGTATATTCTTAAAGCCATTTAATTCAGAATTGTTTAACATCATGGGACTAGTAGCTTTACAAAAGAAGGTCACTAATTTGTGGTCCAGCTTAACCAGGGATGGAGATACTAAAAGCTTGGTACACTTGCAGGCAGTATTAGTGAGGACTAGGTTATGAATGGTCTGAACCCTAGAGAGCTGGTTAACTATTTGTTCTAAGGAATTATTGATTACTAAGTCTAGGAATCTGTGGGTTCACCCAACTTTAGAGGTATATGTATACTAGTTAAGTAAAAGAGAATTAAAATCACTAAATGTAAAGGCATTTTTGATAAGGGTAGTTCTCTCCTTATATTTAGAAAAATGTCATGTCTACAGGGGACAATGGATAGTGTCTCACTGCAGGCTATAAACTGATAGCTGTTTTTTTATAAATGTGAGTAAGAGTTCAGTAAGTTCAGTATTAGGGTTATAGAGGATTTGTCTAAAGATGATATTATTTCTGACAAATATGGAGATGCCTCAAAGGAATAAATGCATGGTAAGCGCTGAATCAAGGTAAAGAGGAAATGCTATCCTTATTGAAACTAAGTCTCATTTGCAACACAAACTTGAATCTGGTAGCTTTTTAAGATATCAAAGTCTGTGGAGGGGACTCTTGATGCACTCAGTATAAAGGTTTGCAATATCACTATTTACTAAGTTGAAATATGAAAAAGCACTACAAGGGCATCAAGAGGTTTGGCTAGTAAACAGAAGTCATAGAGTGAGAGGCGTAGGTCATATCCATTAAAGCAGGTTGAACAATATTCTATTATTTATTTATTTATTATTATTTTTTATTATTTAAGTCCACTTCCCCAACACTGGGTTTTCCATTTTCAGTGAGGCCGGGGAGAAAAGTCCAAAAGCAAAGCAAATACAATCTAAGTTACAGCAAATACACCAGTATACTTCAAAAACATCATTCAGGAAGGTTATCTCCATCCAGACTAACTTATATTGGCTCCCCTAGAATGGCACCAACTTAGTACTGCTGTCTGAAGTACACTGAAACAGCTCTTCATGTAATGTTTGAAAAAAAAGCACATCTTCCAGTTCCAGTTACATTTAGCAAACTGTGTTTTGCATAATGCTTTTGAAAGCTGGTCTTTAGTACTTTCTTGGGAGACAGACAGGGTTCTCTATAATCTGCAGTTGTGTCACTGTTAGCATGTTGTACATTATTATATTTTTACTTTAGAATGTAACTTTCAAAGACTTGTTACATGTGCTGGTGGAGCAGTGTAACTTTACCTCATGTTCACAGAAAATGCACTCTCTTCTTGATACAACTTTATCTGTCACAAGTTTAAATAAAAAGAGGCTAAACTCTGCAGCACCCTGTCACTCTGGGAGCACACCCAGACACACACACACACACACACACACACACACACACACACACACACACACACACACACACACACACACACACATGCACACACATGCCACTAGATATATACAGAGGTTATGAAAAATACATTCACAAAAATCTATATTTATAGATAGACACTAGGCTATCAGCCTGAAAACTATTATTAGCCTAGTCAATATCCAGAGATGGAATTAAACCCTGTACCTTTTATCTGGGAGATTAAGACCTTAATCATTATGCCAACCCCCGACCCCTATACTGGACCTCAGAAAAAAAAACTAAGTTATACCAAACCAGAATCTCATGCAGACATTCATTACCCAGTGCTCCCTCTGACAAAAATAGATATTCACTATATCAGCAGCAGTGTTTTTTCATCAAAAATTCTTTGGTCACTCTTTAAATTGCAATGTTTTCAGCAAGAAAGTCTTTCTTATAAGGATTATAAAAAAGGCACTACATTAGCATTAGATATATTGCAAAGCAGAAAATCAATATCATTGATCTATGATGAAAGGATACAATTGCTCCTTTCCTCAAAAAGGTGTGCTACATCATACCTTAATAAAACTGATTGGTTTTTAGTGTAAAGTCATGGAAATAATGAAAAACGGAATTTATTAAAAGTGATATGAGACATATATATTTTAGATATGGAATAATATGGTTTTATTAAGTGAAGATATTGCCTCAAATACTGCCTTTTTGATGTTGTGGAATTGTTTGAAGAATTAACAGCAGCATTTGATGAAGGGTTGACATGCCTGCTAGTTGATATCACCTTACCAAGGCATTTTACAGCATGGCATAACACCTGAACAATGACAAACATTAAATGCCGCTGTATACATAACTTGCTGTAAAAACTTTGAATGCAGGACACAAGTCAAGGATGTAGATACCGAGTCTCTATTTGTTCATAATCTTGAACACTCTGAAGAGCAAAAATGCTTGACCTCGAAGAGCTTCTTGTGAGATCACAGTACAGTGAAGGTTGGAATATATCTCCCTTTCCTCACTGTAGTGTGATCTTGGAGTTGGTATATATATTTAACAGGGGGTGTGGGGGGAGCAGCCCCCTACAATAAGGAGTTCGAGGTCTGGCATTTTCGCTCTTTAGTGCTTTCAAGATTATAAACTTTCATTCATATAATATAGACCCTAGATACCTCTCTTATTATAGTAACAATGCTGTTTTACATGGCTTTATGCAATGACCACTTCTTTTCAGACTATTCTTCTTGGATAAAAAGTAGGAAATGGTTTAGATTGGGGCAGCAAGTTGGTGCCACAAATTATCAGAATTATAAAAACTAGAAAATGTTTCTTAAATTTATATCACTACATTCACTCAAGGAATTGTTGTACTCTATAACCCTGTATAGCTATAATCAGTATGAATGCATCATTCCATTATAGATTTTATATGAAACTATCCAACAGGATATCATTGGAGTACTACAATCAATCCAAGAAGTATTATTTTATATGAATTTCCTAAAAGGCTGTTACCCCTAGTATATAGAATAGCTTTCTGATTTCTGCTGATCTTCTTTTGCCAGGTAACATTTTAGCGGGGAACAGCAAGTTCATAAAATCTGAGTCGAACTTTGCTTCACTTATTCAATAAATTAGGTAGTGATCTCATCTATTGACTGTGGTTTCCTTTCAGAAAAAGAAACTGTTACACAATGTTAGTTAAAAAAGGCAAGTAAGGGCAGCTAACATTTTGTTTCAGTATTACAGTACATTCACTGAGTTGTGCTCTGAAAAAGCTGTTTATCTGAAATTGTGTCATAATGAATAGAAACATGATTTAAAGTTTAAATTTTCATTGCAGATCACTGGAAGCCTTTACAGTAGACCTCTTCTTTGCACAGCAAAACAAACACTGCACTCTTCCAATTTATTAATCTATTTCTCCCAGTCAAGTCATGTTGACTAAAGGAACAGATTTCTCTGATGTGGTAAATATGGATTTAAACAGCTGAACTTGACAAGACTGGAGCATCAGTTCCACCGCTGACCAGCTGCATGATTACTATGCTGATTCGCCTGCCAAAATATAATAACATAAATTACTTAATCAGTGAATCAAATGGCTACTTAAAAACCTGCATTTAAGTGGTGTCTCTTTTCAGAGTTTCACCACACCCAAAGAGGATCTGATCTGTAAAGTAGAACTTGGTGAACAATAATGACATTCTGATTTTTACCTGTTTTATAAAGCATTATCATTAGCAGCTTGCAAAATCTGGTACAGAGGTCGATACCTATGTAGTAACATGAGGTGTGGCACAAAAGAAGAAATATAAATGGACACATGCTTGACCCCAGATATATCATCAGACAAGTTATGTCACTTAAATTAGGAAATACCACAATTTGTTAACTAGAAAGGAATTCTCATTACAAAACAAAGCCAGATAACCAATGAATCTCAAACCACAGTATATACAAATAGAACTAAATAAATGGAACCTAAAATAAGACAAATGTTCAGGGCAGAAATTGTTAAATCATTTTCACGTGAAACCAAGAAGTGCTTGCCCACCATAAACCTCAGCAACTGCTACTATAGTTTTATCAATGAAAGAATAAGCCAGCAGTCAAAATATTTTATATACTGAAACAAGTAATTTAATTTGTAAATAAAACCTTGAAGTGCTATAAATAAATAAAACTAAATATAAAGTAATACAATGTTGAACGTTGGTCATCTCTATTGCAAGAAACCTCGATTGAAGCTAGCAGTGCCAACACAATGTATATCCCAATAATAGATATTTATCAGATATTTATAGCCAAAATAGCAAAAATAATTGGAGACTTTTTTCTACTTGACTCTACATTGCTATTCTGTTTATACAAAAATTACATGCGACTTGAAATATCCCAACTAGCATCCCACAGATTAGACCTTGTGTTCTTTATGAGAATCCATTTCTTCTTTATTGGATAGTTCATTGACAATCAAAATATTGAACCAAAAAGATTGAAGGCATCTTGTCAGACTTAGACAAGAGCGAGTTGATGAGTGTTTTCCTTACGTCATCCCTATTCTTCAAGTTGCTGAATTATACAGGTCATAAGTGTGGGGGCTTATGTCCTTGCCCTTCTATAAACCAAAAGGTTTTTTTTTTTTTTCTTACATTTTGCAGCTATAGGAGTGTCATTGTTTTGTCTGGTGACCCCAACTTAAGGCTTTAGATGTTTTGTGGTTGAATGCTTGCACTGATTAATGGAAATGTGATTATTCATAATGGACCTATCTCTCACACTGGCAGATGCAGAAGCTTAAGCTTGTTAATTCTGTCAAACATAGAAGTGTACAAGAGAGCTGTAGCCTATAGGCTTTGTAATTTCCAACTAAATCAGATCAAAATAATTTAGTGAATTTTGATCCTGTTTAGAAATAGCCCTCCAAAAAATAGCAACATGTGAGCCTCATTGTAGCACAATAATGTGTATTTTCCAAATTTAATTGCACAGATGTACAGGTTATCTAACAGGGCACTGCAAGTTAGAAAACTACATTCAAAGGAGACAGTGCAGGTGACATAACTTCTTTCTAAGCTAACATGGCACTTTGTAATAATACAACAGTCTGTATGCATAACTGTTTTATATGCAGTCTAGTGTTTCCTCTAAAGGAATATATTTTACCATGTTTACACTTTATTTCTGAAATACATTACTTTTGTTGCTTTTTTCCCATTTTACACACATAAACTCTACTAATTTAGTGACGTGCTTACCCATCAATCTTCAACTTCAACTTCAACATCAGCTTTATTTGGGTATTTATAATCAAAACTCTAGTTACAATAAAATCTAAACCAAAAAAGGAAACTAAGCAGACCAAATAAAAATGTAAAAAGACCAAAGCAATTCATACCTCTCAACTTCTTAGAGCAAGAAATCTGGACAAGGAACTAAATAATGGGGGTACAAAGGTCCAAAAATAGGGAGAATTTTTAAATATTGCTCTTACAAACTTAGAAAGTAGATAAAATAACATGTTTTGCATTAGCATGAATTTTTCTGGCGGGTATGAAGTCTGAAACTCAAATGTCTGTCATTATTTTCTGACTTAAATATTCAATGATTTCCAATGATTTGCTAGAAAACCACAATTTTATGGAAAATGGATGAAGAATATGAGGTAAAAATCTGGACATTCTGTGAAAATCTGTACAGCTGAGAAGTATGAAGCAATTTAAAATTATGGATAGAATTATAGGTAATAAAGAGTATAATACTAAACTGAGGTGACACAGCTGTTCAAGCACAAAGCTAATAAATAGGAAACCAAACTTAATAATACACCACTTACATATATGTGAGAAGCAGTAAAACTTGATAGTTTTGAAAATTATATTAATGGCATTCTTAGTTGTTTAAGTATGGTGCTGCGGTAGCGTTGTCGCCTCACAGTAAGACGTTGTCCTGTTCAATTCTCAGCTAAAGCGTCTTCTATGTGGAGACATGCATGAATGGGCGTACCTTCGTTGAAGGTTGTGCGTCAGGGCCGGCAACTCGGCACGTAACAATTTTCTGCCAATCATTAGCAGACCGGAGTTCCGCTGTGATGGCCCCTAACCGGGAAAAGCCAAAAGACACAACATTGTGGAAGAATTTCATACTTAACATTCTTTGTTCCCCATTATGTTAGTCAGGTATAAAGTTCACCAGACCACTCCTGGGATTAAGAAATATGCTCAGCTCAATCACAGATGCCTTTCCACATGTGCTGTACTTAGCGGGATGAGGCTCAGAGGTAATTCTCAATCAACAGAGTGAAAACTTGCTGCTCTTGTCACAACCAATTATTCATCCTGCTTATGTCCACAGCAGGACCTATAGTAAGAAAATGAAATCTATGTAAATGTTAATGGATTCGGATGAAAACAAAATGCAGAGATTGGTGTTGTACACACCTCAGTACAGGTGCATGCACTAAGAAGCGATAATACGAGAAAAGAAGCACACTTATTTAAAGGTGCAGTGCACCAATTAAATCTGTTTTTGGACTATATAAAAGGGTAGAAATGGGAGTACAGGAAATAAGAAAAAGGGGCAGCAAGCAGCAGGAAACACAAACACGAAATAAGGAAATGTGAGAGTGTAAAGGGAGGGAGAGTACATTTTTGTGGGTCAACTTCCCATTTTGGATGTTAGGAAAGGAGAAGATATGTACGAGGTTGAGGGAAGTAAGCGAGGGCAAACACACAAACACGTAACAGAGGCAATA
Organism: Protopterus annectens; assembly: GCF_019279795.1. Taxonomy (NCBI): domain Eukaryota; kingdom Metazoa; phylum Chordata; order Ceratodontiformes; family Protopteridae; genus Protopterus; species Protopterus annectens. Next base: position 1,861,875,918 of record NC_056726.1, on the reverse strand, counting down.
ACTGGTAAAGGAGGTGATGACATATTGGAAGTGTAGGACAGTGTAGCAGAGATATATCTAAACAAAAGGACACTGGTGAAGGAGAAGATTGGATAAAGGAACCGGGGAGGGCATTGACAAAAAGTGGCAGCTACACTAAGATGGGGGATAAGGTATCCACAATCTTCTAGAACTTACTGTGTGATTCTGGGGGAACTGGCTAGGCAGCATCTTGTCTACTGTCCCTACTAGATCTTGCCTGAAGTCTTGTTGGCAAAGGTAAGTAATGATAGGACCCTACTTGTTGGAAGAGGATCCTTTCTAGGTAGCTGATGAGGGCATCCAGCCACTAGTCAAACAACTCCCCCATCACCTCCACCAGCTCCATGTGTGTCACAAACCTGGAAAAGTGAGCATGATGGCACTTTCAACCAACTACCATGGGCCGAAGAGGTGTTTACCTTGCTGTCACTGGTGCATCGCCACCTAGGAGGCAGCCTCTGATGTTACTCAGGAAGATGCAGGGATTGGCTGGGCCTGATGTGGACTGTGGACTCAGGCGTTGCCACTGATACTGCCGTGATAGCTGCTATACATAAATGCAAAATAAACGGAGACAACATAACAAATATAACAAAATCATTTATAAAGAAAGGATAGCAACAAAAGTAGGAAAGGTAGAGAGACACACATTGGTCTAAAATCAATATACTAAGTCTAAGACATGCATATTAAATCATTACATCTGAGTGATGCCTTTAGGTGCATCTGTACTTAACTCCTACCGATGCCTATAGGTCTCAGATATCACTTGTTCATATTTGCACCAATAATTCCAAAACCATACTATGTACAAGGTTTTAAAAGATCTTGTCTTAAAGCTTACACAGTAGCAAACTCAACTACATTAATATTTGACCTCTATCTAGTGGAGGCAAATAGATAGTAAATGTTTTTTTTTAACGATACTAATTTATATAGATATATTTTTCACATTTTTCTAAATATCCCAACAACCAGATAACATGGACAGAACCCCTTAGCCTCAAATGAAATTCTCAGCTAGATGAATAAAATGCTGCCAACAGTATGTATGTAACTTGAGTGGCTGCTGAGATATTTTAAGTTGTTTACAACTGTGTGGGGGTTTTCTCTGTGTGCTCCTGTTTCCTCAAACCTACAAAGACATGCATCTTGAGTGTTTCTCCCTGGGCCTCCACTGAAAATTGGCTTTGTTCCAAGTCGAACTTTCCCAGTAAACAAATGTTAAATAAATAAATAAATAAAATAAATATTACATATGTAACAGTTACTGTGTTTATTGTGACTTATACAATTCGGTTTAAGACTTAGAACCTAAAGAATACTAACACTATAAAATAGTTTGTGCTGAAGAGTTCTCCATTTATACTTCTTTCATAACCCCTGTGGTTCCAGAGATATGAACATTTGTTTGAAATGTGAGCACATATTTTGATTCTGTCAAAAGGGTTAGACCCCGCCCATTGGATGTTACAGTGCAAACCTCCTAGGAGTGAATGAGTTAATAATGGCATCATACAGCAGCGAAATACTAAAAAGTCAACTGGCAGTGTGAGTGTCTTGTATGTAAAGGACGCTATCCTAATAAGGTGATCGCAGGTAAACAATCTGACAGTGTACTACTTGTACCTATTATACTCAGATGTAGCAGTGTTAGCCAACCTACAAGTGCTGGGAGGCCAGTGAGTCAATGAGCACTTTACCTTACCTGCCTATGATGTGCTGTAACACTTGTATGTGTACAGGCCTAAAACAGGAACAGTCACACTCAGTATCTGAATAATTGTTCAGTCATGCTCTGAATATCATCCAAACCTCAGTAGCAATACCTATACCTCTAAACCTACACACACTTACCTAACTAGGGTTAATGATATGTCTTCTGCTCCCATATAACTAATGCAGGAATAACAGTTGTCATGTCTGCACTTAAATGAAGAGTGTAAAGTACTAAACACAGCAGCACCTGGAAAGCTCTTCCATCCTCTTCCGGTACAGGAAATTATTTTGCTGTAGGGCCGCCTGACCTGTAGTGCAAAATAAAAGCATTTAGTTACAATTTCTCACTATGCCATGGTAATGCCCATGCAGCTCACCTGTATGATCTACGTTAACAAATACTTTACATTCTTACTAGTCTAATCTCTCATCATACTATCTATGCCTTTCAACACCTGCCCTCTCCTCACTCCTAGGGTGGACTTGTATCTTTTTGTTTTTATTTCCTGGCAGTGTAGACTATACTTCTAATACTTTTGTATATACCATTCATCATATTTAGCTGTCAATTTTATTTATTTTTATATTTACATCACTGATGTCTCCTCAAGCTTTATTGTATCCTATGTATTTCATTATCAAACTCTATGTATATGTTTTTCTAATTACATTTGTACTAGTGCTTCTTCCATGATAGCTTTTCTCCACGAGCCTCCGCTAAAGATGGATATTTATTACCCAGTCTTACTTTCCTGGTAAACAAATATCAGTAAATAAATAAATTAATACATGCCTATAACTTACTATGTAAGAGTAAAATAAAACCATTTAGTTACATGCCTACAACCTACTGTGTATTGTGCTAGAAATCAAAAATTTCCATGGACTGGTCAGATACTTACAATCAAACTAATATCTTCTTCCCATCAGCTGAGAAGGTCAGGATGGGACTTCCACAGGTCACTGTAGTGGTGCCAGCACTGCTCAGCAGAGTATGGTATGCCAATGGCATCCCACATGGCCCTGGCAAGACCATGCCAGAAATCTACCTTATAAGATGGACCCTCATAGGTGTACCCAGGCAGGTGCTCCCAGTAATTCTTATGCAGCAAATGAAGGAAGACTTTTAAATCCTTACTGCTCCACCAGGGTACTCTGCACATATGGTGCCATTAGAAGCCATGCCATACTCATTGTCTCATTCCAGAGAATTTTTACTGGTGCTTTGTGGTCATGTCCATTGTGTGTTTCCACACTTGCTATGCACCTTAAGGAATATTAGTTGTGCACCTCTACCAACCCCACCTGCAGCCTGAAACTTAGTGGAGATATTCATCCTAACCCCATACTCACCCATCAACTACCCACCATGGCCAACCCATTACTTTCCAGTGCTCCCAACACAATTTTCCCCATCAGGTAATGAATCTAACCATATTGTTTTCAACATTAGCCTCAGAAATATCTGGAATAAAATGTATGATACCCATGCATGTGTGTGTGCGTGTTTGTGCATGTGTGTGTGTGTGTGTGTGTGTGTGTGTGTGTGTGTGTGTGTGTGTGTGTGCATGTGTGTGTGTGTGTGTGTTGGCTTTTCCCGGTTAGGGGTCGCCACAGTGGAACTCCGGTCCGCTAATGATTGGTAGTTGATTTTTACATGCTGAGTTACCAGCCCTGACGCACAACCTTCAACGAAGGTATGCCCATTCATGCATGTCTCCATGCAGAAGACTCTCTAGCTGAGAATCAAACCAGACAGCATCTTACTGTGAGGTGACAACGCTACTGCAGCACCACTACCGCGGGTATGATATCCATGCATGTCTAGATTTTTATTCCACAGACATTCTAATCACCATTGAAACCTTGCTAAAACAAGAAATAACTGAAAACAAAATTATTCCACAGACATTCTAATCACCATTGAAATCTTGCTAAAACAAGAAATAACTGACAACAAAATTATTCCCCCATATTTCAACATATTCAGAATGGACAGAAAACTTAAAGGAGTATACGGTACTGCTATTATGTATAAAAACAACTTAGAAATTACTCCAGGCTATCTAAATATCCCACAATTTAATAATACTGAGCTTCTGATTGCATTTCTTAAAATCATCCAAAATAAATCTATATGTATCGCAGCAGTATGCATCTCACTAAGCAACAACATTACCCCAGCTGAAAATATTGTAAACTAGATATCTGACAACATCCCCTGGGAAGCTTTCTTCTTAGCTGACCTTAAAATAGAATGGTAATCCATAAACAGCAGCAACCCCAAGGACTCCATTCACCTATTGGGCTTCATCCAGCTAATAAGCTCCACCACCAGAATGAACAAAAGCACTAACAGGCAGTCCACACTGGACTGGATATTGACAGACAACCCCCAAAATATATAATCTTTTTATTTGGAAAAATCCACATTATTGTGTTACAATGAGGCTCACATGTTGCTATTTTTGGAGGGCTATTTCTAAACAGGATAAAAATTCACTAAATTATTTTGATCTGATTTAGTTGGAAATTACAAAGCCTATAGGCTACAGCTCTCTTGTACACTTCTATGTTTGACAGAATTAACAAGCTTAAGCTTCTGCATCTGCCAGTGTGAGAGATGGGTCAATTATGAATAATCACATTTCCATTAATTAGTGCAAGCATTCAACCACAAAACATCTAAAGCCTTAAGGTTGGGTCACCAGTCAAAACAGTGACACTCCTATAGTTGCAAAACGTAAAAAAAATATATTTTTGTTTATAGAAGGGCAAGGACATAAGCTCCCACACTTACGACCTGTATAATTCACCAACTTGAAGAATAGGGATAAAGTAAAGAAAACACTCATCAACTCGCTCTTGTCTGAGTCTGATAAGATGCCTTCAATCTTTTCGGTTCAATATTTTGAATGTCAATGAACTAGCCAATAAAGAAGAAATGGATTCTCATAAAGAACACAGGGTCTAATCTGTGGGATGCTAGTTGGGATATTTCAAGTAGCATGTAATTTTTGTATAAGCAGAATAGCAACGTAGGGTCAAATAGAAAAAAAGTCTTTAATTATTTTTGCTATTTTGGCGATAAATATCTTTTATTGGGATATACATTGTGTTGGCACTGTTAGCTTCAATCGAGGTTTCTTGCAAGAGAGATGACCAACGTTCAACATTGTATTACTTTTTATTTAGTTTTATTTATTTATAGCACTTCAAGGTTTTATTTACAAATTAAATTACTTGTTTCAGTATATAAAATATTTTGACTGCTGGCTTATTCTTTCATTTATAAAACTATAATAGCAGTTGCTGAGGTTTATGGTGGGGCAAACACTTCTTGGTGTCACGTGAAAATGATTTAGCAATTTCTGCCCTGAACATTTGTCTTATTTTAGGTTCCATTTATTTAGTTCTATTTGTATATACTGTGGTTTGAGATTCATTGGTTATCTGGCTTTGTTTTGTAATGAGAATTCCTTTCTAGTTAACAAATTGTGGCATTTCCTAATTTAAGTGACAACTTGTCTGATGATATATCTGGGGTCAAGCATGTGTCCATTTATATTTCTTCTTTTGTGCCACACCTCATGTTACTACATAGGTATCTACCTCTGTGCCAGATTTTGCAAGCTGCTAATGATAATGCTTTATAAAACAGGTAAAAATCAGCATGTCATTATTGTTCACCAAGTTCTACTGTACAGATCAGATCCTCTTTGGGTGTGGTGAAACTCTGAAAAGAGACACCACTTAAATGCAGGTTTTTAAGTGGCCATTTGATTCCCTGATTAAGTAAGTTATGTTATTATATTTTGGCAGGTGAATCAGCATATCAGATACTATAAGTAGCCACCTTCCAAACTATGTAATAAGACAATGACTTGGTTCATCCAAACCGATAGTCTAAACAAGAACGCAATCTAACCAAATTTGATAAAGACGCATTTATTACAACCCTTTCTCTCTCTAACTGGATTTTATTAAGGGTAATGCCCCTAGAGGAAGCAGTTACTCATCAATTGCAACTTCCTAGAAATACTAAATGATTTAGCACCAGTTAGGAAAAGAAGGGTAAAAACGAACACAGAACCATGGCTGACAAAAGATGCCAAACAACTCATGCTGCAAAGAGATAAAGCACAGAAAGAACGGTATAAGAATAAAACACAACATGCTTACCAGAATTGTAGCTATCTTAGAAACTGTACCAATATCGTTGCTAAATCTGACAAGAAATCTTACTACAATAATCTCCAACAAAATCACCCAAAGAATTCAAGCCTTTTTGGTCCTCTCTAAATAAGCGGCTACACCCCAGCCATAGCACTACATCCTGTCCTTCTACTTCAAACAGCAGAGTCCATTGCCACTCAGTTTAACACATTACAGTCGAGTGCACCCCCAGGTGTTTCTGCAGTTACCTCCTACTGCTCCTCTTGATGTCAAATATTGCTTGTTCATATTTGTATTAACAATTCTTTGTCTTGAAGCATGCATGACAGCAAACAAAATTGTATTGATATTTGACTTCTGTCACTGAGTATTTGTTAGAACTGTAAGGTGATAACGTCATTTTTTTAAAGGCTCAAGCCACACCCACTGGGGGTTAAAGGTACATACTCAAAACAGCTATACTGGAGGGAATTTTATACAGTCATTAATCATCTGCGGTGGTGGTGCTGCGGTAGCATTGTCGACTCATAGCAAGACAATGTCCTGTTCGGTTCTCAGCTAGAGCATCTTCTGTGTGGAGGCATGCGTGAATGAGCATACCTTCATTGAAGGTTGTCCATCAGGGCTGGTAACCCGGTACATAAAAAATCTACTACCAATCTTTAGCGGACCGGAGTTCCGCTGTGGCAACCCCTAACCGGAAAAAGCCAAAAGACACAAACAAATTTCTATCACTAATCAATGACTACCTCACATCTCACCTCCAACTTCAATCTATTCTCTAAATCAACACACTGTCTTTTAGTTTTCAGCCCGTCCTAACATCAGCCATAAAAAATTACTAGCTAAATTGAAAGTGACAACCTCAGCTACTGATAACTTTCTCAATGAGTTCCTCAAAATAAGTGTGGAAGCACTAGCCTTCCCTGTCCCAATTATGATCAACTGGTCAGTAACTGAAAATGCCCCATCCATCTGGAAAAAATCCATTATTATACCCCTTCACAAAGGAGGTACTTCAACAGAGCTAACAAATTATAGACCTATTGCTGTCCTATCACCTGTCTTTAAAATAATCGAGAAACCTCCTCTCCAACACCCAGCACAGTTTCAGGCCCAACCACAGTACTACTACTGCCCTCCTCAACTTCATCAACATAGTAATCCAATACAGAAATGAGGGTAATCTTGTTTCTTCATTTTTCCTTGACCTTTTCAAAGCATTTGACAGTGTCCCACTAAAAGCTCCTCTCTGATCTTGCAACTCTAGGTCTCACTTACCCCTCTCTCGCCTGGTTTCACAGTTATTTATGCAGTAATCAGCAGACAACTAAATGGCAACAAAACCTTTCAGCATTTCAACCAATATGTGTTGGTGTTCCCCAAAAGGTCAATATTCGGCGCTCCTTCTGTTTACTATTTTCATAGATAAACTTTGTGCTGCTACGTTTGCCACTCTCGTACAATACACTGATAATTCAACCTTTATCTGCTCTGCCCCATCCATAGCAAAATTACAGGAAATCAGTCAAAACTCTTTCACTGGCATTGAAATATGGCTAAAACATTACAACTTGCTGCTTAATGCCAAAAAAAAAAAAACAAGCTTATGTTATTTACTCCAAAAAGAGTACCTTAACATGAAGCACACATCTCATAGTGCCTCAATTAATAACAAAAATAGAAATCATAAGCCAGACTAAACTACTTTGAGTCATAATAAATGACAACCTCAGATTTGATCACCACATACTTTATACGATTAAGAAAACACCAAAAACTTGGCTCGTTCTATAGGGCCAAATACAACTCGGCAGATCAAGCAAGGAATACTCTAGCAGCAACATACCTCCTTCATTTTCTAGTATATGCTTCCCTTTTTCCTACAAATATCAACACTAAATATAAAACTAAACTAGCCTCTTGTTATGACAAAATAGGTAAATTTGTAACCAACCAGCCTTATAAAACATGCAAATGCCTTGAATTAAAACAATTAAACTGGCTTGATCTCCTAAACCAGTTTACATAATCACAATCTATTGTACTCTCCAGACAGATGCCCAGCTTTATAAAATAATGTATTGTGCTATTCACCCACTAAAGACTTCAGTCTATTGATAAACTCTCACTATATATCATTAAGACATTCAACACTGCTGGGGACTCTCTTTACTCCCATTAAGTGTCAGCACTGTGGAATGAAATCCCCACACAGTTAAAATGGACAGAAAACATCAATACTATCCCTGTGGGCCACCTATGCCAAAACTGGATCTGTTCTTCTTGCTCACCTGGCTGGCTTAGTCAGATTACTTTCCTTCAACTCTTACAGCAACTTTGCTTCCCAGTCTGTTGTACCTTATCACTCTTCCTCATACTGCACTAATTTCTAAACTCTTCCTCTTCCTCTTTCTCTTGCACCCTGTTATTAACTACATTTCCTCCTCCAGCTCATTTCCATAATTTCTCCTTTCATCTCTTTCTGTTATCATCAGTTTTTAAGCTACATTACTGCTTGTCTCTCTGAAAATTATTACTAACCCCAAAAACACTCCAGTTTGATCTTTCGCCTGCAGCCATCAGTCATAAATACATTAATTATTATTATATTTTATTTTTCCATTCTATAATTATCTAATTTATATTAACTTCTCTCTTGCTTTTGGTGTTAAAATGCTATGTTCATGTAAGAAACATTTAAAAATCATGTAAATAAGCTCACATACAGATGTTTTACTCTATGATTATAGATGCGTATTATGTGTAAGTTAAATGTGGAGCTTTTCCCTCCAGGCCTCCGCCGAAAATGGGTTTTACCTAGTCTGACTTTTCCTGGACAACAAAGACAAATAATAAATAAATAAATATCCATATGCTCACAGAGGCTTTTCTTTCTCCATACATTATAATGCTTGAGAAATGGAAACTTAGGCAAAGCAAGTTCTCCCATGCAGAGAATGAATTCTTGCTCCAGATCTTCCATCTCCATGGTCAGCAGATGTGCAGCCTGGAGATATCTAACTGTCTCTACCGTAACTATCTGGCAGAATGTGGTGAGCAATAACAATATTGTCAGAGGCCAGGGCAGTGACTACCAATTGGTAAGATGCAAGGCCACGAACACGATTCATGCTGCCAAAGCGTGTGCTGCTGGCATGGCACAGGAAGTTAGGGCAATAGGAGGCAATCCATTCACTGAACTGCCATTAAGTGTCACGGAGAAGTTCTTTGCCCTTCTGCATAGGTATCAAAATCATCAGTATTCCATGACAGGGTGCTAGATATTGAAGAGAAACTGCACTGTGCTCCTAGAATCTCCGTCAGCCATGTACCAGGTGTGTAATAGCAGTGCTGAGGAGAATACATAATTCTTAACTGTTTAGTGTTTTGCATATCACTAAATGTAATTTCCTGTGCAGTGTAAGAACATCAGAGCTTCAAAATATAAAAACAGCTGTAAAAGGAAAGGACTAGCTTATTATGTTTTACCACTATGTGCCATGACTATCACTTATTCACTGTGACTGAAGTAATGATGACGGCTATTACTCACTGTCAGTACTTTCCTTTGATGTCTTTATGGGTACCTTTTATCTGGATCCTCCACCATTGAAATACCACTACCTGCTGTTGGAGATGACTCTGGTGATGGTGGTGAATACTTGGCATGGTTAGGGTGCATGGTGTCTGTGACAGACTCAGGGAACATGGAATCCAGATTCTTTACACAGTCAGTGGAGGTGGCCTCTTCCTCTGTGCGCATGGAACACACTCTAGATACACAGGTAGGCACTGTAGAATAGGGTGTCTCTGACAGATCTAGCTGGGATGGGATGCCTTCTGGTTTAGAGCAGTACCTATTTATTGTTCCAAACTTCACTGGGCAAAGGGAGGATTGGGACAGTCAGCATGTTAACAACTGCAGATGGTATAAGTACTAACTGCACCTGAACTAACTGTCTCAGTCTACACAACACAATGAATGTGCAGGGCCATCACAGAGGCACAGGCTACCAAGACCTCATTCTTTGCAGAAATGGTATGACAATGCAGTTGTAACTATCAGTATTCTAACCCTGTCTGATGGACACAAACCTTGTCTGCAGATAGTCTGCCCCTGTACAGATTATGTCTTTTGGCAGCTCTGGTGTGCATGTGTAAAGATGTACACAATGAGTGCCCATGTATACTCATGTTTGAGATGAATTGAGGGAATACATGGCTTCTACACATGGCTTCTTAGCAATGTGTGCAGCCAAGGTCTCCCCTTGCGCTCAGAAGGCATGCTCACATGGCAACTTACATCTGCCTCACCTGTCAATAGCTTTCATGGACATAGGTCAGTTTCACACTGTGCTACCACTTCCACTCTACCATCTAGTATGAAAGTATGTAGGCAAAGGCTTGTTTGTGCATGTGACCCTCAAATAAGAGGGGACTCTCTTGAACGAGGACATGCAACATATGTCTGCACTTCTCCTGTGGATGCTGGAACATCTGCTAATGCTGTATTCCAGAACACACACACACACACACACACACACACACACACACACACACACACACACACACACACACACACACACACACATTACCTATTTCAATACACATACACATAGCTGGTAATAGTGTCCACTCCCAGAGCAGTTTACCTTAGGCCACAACCTAACCCACTTTATTACACACATAGACAAGGTTTCTGAATGTGTGCATAATCTGGAGGATCCTGGCTCCAGATAAGCAGCTATCAATTATCTTCTCCTTGTTTGGCATGGTTAGAGGGACACTGGTATATTTTATAATGGAGTCCCTGATGAAAAGAGTCCTGGGTAGTGTGTTTGCTTGCCTTAGAGGCTTAGTGTTTGGGACTTCGCTAGGAATGTCAGTATGTGTGGTTTTAGGTGTTTTTTCTGAGTGCCTTTGGGCTTGTTGAAGCATAGCTTTGACAATGGGTGGTCTAGGCGATCATTGTTGTTTAGGAAGATTGCTTTTATGTGTCTCAGTATAAATTAGTCTAGGTGCATGTTGTGTGGTATGTGAGGTGAGTGTTATGCGTATAGTTTCAACAACCTGATGTGCATTTGTATGCAAGAGTTTAGTATCCAGTGTCATTGTGTAAGAACACCTCTTGTATATTGTGTCTGCTTCGTTAAGGATTAATTGCTTGTCCGTAAACATGAGCCAATTGCTACATTGTCTCAAGATGGCCATATTCACCAAGCTGGCTGCAGAAAAGTTAGGAAATTGCATTTCCATACTGTCCAGTCCTTTGATTTATATGTTACAAGGGGGTGGTGCATCGGAGTTAGAAGGCTATTAAGGGTACTTTATTGTGGCAGATTAGGCTAAACAGCATGAACTTTTACTAATACACAATACTAAATTTGACTAAATCTGTGGGTATTGCCAGTCAGCACCCAACTAGCTGCTCTAAGCCTGTCGGCACACGAGCTATTTGCACTATATTGCTGCTTTACAGGTTATGTTTTTAAGGACTGTTCTACAGGGAAAACATATTTTTAGATGTTTGTCACTGTACAAACACTGTGAATCCACGCAAAGGTGCAAAATGTATAGCAGCACAGAAAAAACAGAACACTCAGTAATGAGCTCTCTTGCCAGTTAAATGACTGCACTATGAGTCAGTCATTCTGTGTATTTCCCAACTCATATAGACCAGGCAAACACCTCCAACCACAAGATGAATAAACCCAGTCCTCTTAATGTAAAAACCCAGTAGAAGATACTCCTAAGTGCAATGCTACCACAAACCACTTAAACAGCTATCTGTAAATCCTTTGATGAATACAATTTCAAGACAGTCTTGCAGCAGTAACAGTGAGAGGAAGAACATTTCCTTTACAAACAAATGAAGTGAAAAGCACACATAAAATCTGGAAACAGTAGTGATCACTCGAAATAACGTGTGTGATTTAATTAAACATACTTAACTTTACCTGTATGGCACTAGATACAAGTAAAACTCTTCTGGAATGTAGGCTAGGACTCCATGCTTTGCTGAGTTCCAGAAATATGAGCAAGTGACAATATGTAGTAAAGGATTACTTAAAAGTAATACTGGTTTGCTGGGAGGGCACTATCATAGATGATTAAAGAAGCACTAAATAAGTGCAGATAGATTCTCTGTTTATAACAGGGCAATCTCAAATCTTGCAACTCTCAGCTGCAGACAGTGTGGTTAGTCTATGGCTTGTGTGTGTGTGTGTGTGTGTGTGTGTGTGTGTGTGTGTGTGTGTGTGTGTGTGTGTGTGTGTGTGTGTGTGTGCGCATGTGCGTGTGTCTGTGTGTGTGTGTGTGTGTGTGTGTGTGTGTGTGTGTGTGTGTGTGTGTGTGTGTGTGTGTGTGTGTGTGTGTGTGTGTGCGTGCGTGTGTGTGTGTGTGTGTGTGTGTGTGTGTGTGTGTGTGTGTCTGTGTGCAGTGTATTTGAGTATCAAGAAGGCCATCATATATTTCACTTTCCATCACAAATATTAGCAGTGGCTATCTTTGTTGATCTAGCAGGAACAGAATATCTATGAAAGCAACTGCTTATTGATTTGGCGGTAGAAAAAGCAGCAATGACCTCTCATAGTTCTTGGCTCTGGTTGATTCCTTGGCTGTAAAATCTTTCTGGAATCTGCACATCTTCCCTGGCTCTGTGTCAGTTTATCTATGAGCTCTGATTTCCTCCATCACTTCAAAATTATGCCATAAGTGACTTGGCATTCTTTCAATTTCCCTGTCAATAAGTATGCATTATGTGTGTATCTGTGTATTTCTACATCTTGTGATAGACACGGCTTGTCAGTGTGTATGTGTGCATGCATATCTGTGTGCATGTGTGTGTACACCCACACGAGTGTGTGTTTATGTGTGATTGTGTGTCTGTAAAAACTGCTAACACTGATTTCTTTTCCTGAGGAGAGACACAGTATTTCCAGAAACATACATAACTCATATGGGTATCAGTAAAAAAAAATAGAACAGTTAAATCATCTTCCAAAAATAATACATAAAATGCATCACAGAGCAGCCAGATCCACAGACTATCTGGGAGCTTGTTAACTACAACATAAAAACGGTATAAGTCAACTCTTTATTCATTTATTTATGTTTGTTTCCCTGGGTAGTGCACTGATCTCAATGGACCATTTGCAGGCACACCCTGGGTGAATAGGATCACATAAGAAATGAACAAGGCATATTTACAGATACAAGGATATGCTAAGAAGACAAAAATACACCTATCTATCTATCTATCTATCTATCTATCTATCTATCTATCTATATGTATATATGGGTCTAATTCAGAATGTCGACAGTTCAGAACGCCAACTTTCATATGGCCAACACCATATGATCGACATCCGGAAAGACGACATCCTGAAATAGCACCATTTACCTACCTGTAAACACAGTAAAACTGTGTTATGCAGGGGGGCAAGCCCCCCCTGCACCCCCACGTGGGGGCTGACCCCCCCACACCCCCTGCTACTTAAATATTCTCACTCCGAGATCGCAGTACAGTGCAGGAAAGGGGAATCTCCCAGTCCCGCACTGTAGCGGGATCTCTGCTATCATTTGTCAGCCTTTCAAATGTTCCCTAATATGGTGTCGGCCATATGAGTTTCGAACATTTGAAAGTTTGAACAAATGAAGGGCTCCTGTATATCTATCTATCTATATATATACATATATATATATATATATACATATATATATATATATATATATATATATATATATATATATAAATATATAGACACACACACACACACACACACACACACACACACACACACACACACACACACACGCACACACACAGATATTTACAGGTGCAATAATCTGCTACAACATTTAATTCAAGAAGCAGTTTACAATGTCAAAACATGGATGGAAAAATGGAATTATGTTTAGCATAGCTTTTTGGATAAGATGTAGCAGACTTTGACACAGGCTTAGTATTGGTCTCTCCCCCAAAACCCACATAGACTAAAATTGTTCCTGGTCAGATGTGTGCAAAGAAGCTTCCTGTAGCTTGTGTGTAGGACTGGGGACAATGTGGTCATTATTTCTTTAGTGTTCTTCACACTCTGGTTGTTCACATAGTGGGGGATAAGGCTATGAGCTGTCATTCCTATAGTATGGAGTTTGATCCCTCAGCCCTCATACACTTGCTGTATGACATTGAGCAAGTCAGTTAACCAGAGAGTACTCAGGGGCAACTGGGAATTTGGGCTAGGCTCCTCAATGGTGCTCTAGACAATAACAGAAAGTGAAATACTTCTTGCACATACGGCAGCTGCAAGGCTCCAAAACAACAAAAGTATAGCACAAAAAAATGAAGCCAGCAGACAATGGCAAACTGTAGATTTATTAGACTCCTATAAAAAACATAGGTAGTCAAAAGCAACAAACCGGTTTCGGCTAGCACTATTACTTAGCCTTTATCAGTGTAAAAATGAATGATTTTAGACACATTTAAATATCATTCATGTAAATGCATATTCAACAACCATTGGTTCCTCACAAATTTTCATTTAACCCAGGTGAAAATAATGCACCCAATTTAACTATCCATTTCTTTTCCTTCACATTTAAAAGGCTATGCCAGCCCACTTTGGTAGCCCTATTGCCCAAGATTTTATCTATAACTGTGAATTTAAAGGAAGCACTGGGATGTTTATTGGTATGCTTAAATAAAGCATTAGTAGGTTTTTTATTCCTGATTTTCACTAAGCTGTTCAGAAATATAGATCCTTAAAGGCCTAGATATCTGACCAACATAGAATGCAGAGCAAGTACAGGTAGCTAGGTAAACCAGCCAGTCAGACCCACAGTTAGCAAAAAAACAGATGTCAAAAACATTGCTTGTATTGCAACTAGTAAAATCCTTTGTCTTGCTAACATTCTTACAATGAGCACAGTGGCCACAGGGTACACAACCTACTAGAGGATCCCTGGTCAACTTTCTTTGACTAAAATTATTGAGGCCTCTGAGAATGTGCTTATAGTGGCTTAGCTGGGAACCAATATTCCTCCCCTTATGGAATGAAAACAGACACCTTTCACCCAAAATTGTGGATAGGTATTCATCAGCCTGTATTATGTTCCAATGTCTGCATGCTGTTAAGCAAGAGATCTTTATTTATGCCATAAGTGGTCACTAGGCGGGTGACTGCCTGATTGTTCACCGTTTTTTGTTTGTACTGTAAAGTCTCCCACCTATCTATAATAGAGATAGAATTGCTAGCAGTTAGGACATCCCCCATGGCATAACCCATAGCCTTAAATCTAGATATAAGGTCCTGATTATGATGTTCATAGGTGTTGTCCTCTGAGCAGATACGTTTAATTCTAAGAAACTGGGACTTGTGTATGTTCCTGCAGACATGGAGCGGATAATAGCTGGAGGCATGGAGAAGGAAGTTGTACTGAGGGTACTTACGATATACCTGTGTCACTAGGGTATGGTCCTCATTCCTCGCAATTAATACATCCAAAAATGTAATACCCCGGGAGTGGTAATTAGCTGTAAAATTGATACCCCACCTATTATCGTTCAAGTACTCTACAAATTCCCTGAGATATATGACATCCAATCTCCATACCATCCAGCAATCTTCCAAAAATCTTCTCCAGATGTTGATTTCATCCAGGCATATGTTGTGACTACTATCATAAATCAGAAACTCCTCTACATAAGCCATGAACAAATCTGCATAAATCGGGGCAAATGATGCCCCCATGGCTGTTCCTTGGGTTTACCATTAACATTTGTCTTGATAATAAAAGACATTCTTCGTCAATACATGTTCAGCAAGCCCAATGAGAAGAGTATTGAAACCTGGAGAATAAAGTTCAGACCTCCGCAACCAATACTCTAGGGCATCCAAACCTGCCCAATGAGGAATATTGGTATGTAAAGTGGAGACATCCAGAGGGCAGAGTAACCACCCAGATTCTAATTGGGTGTCCGCAATGATTTGGAGAAACTTAGTGGTGTCTTGCAGTCTGGATCTAACCCACTTAAGCAAAGGTTGCAAATGTCTAGTGAGGAATTGAGATAGGGGTTCTGTCAAAGAGCCCCTACCTGAGGGAATAGATCTACCTGGTGGATGGTTCAGTTCCTTATGTATTTTGGGAAGAAAATATATGTACTGATTAGTAGGATCTGTGACTGTTAAATGGTATTGATCCTGATCAGATATAATACCTTCTTCCCTAGCTAACCTCAAAAATTGGTCAAGTTCCTTCCTGAACCTGAAAGTGGGATCTTAAGGCAAGCAGGCATAATAGCATCCATCCCCTAATTGTCTCAAGGCCTCCTCATTATACTGTGTCCAGTTCATGACCAGCACTGCTCCCATCTTGTCTGCAGGTAAAATAACCAAGTCCCTGTTTTACATCAATTGTTGTAAAGCTAATGTTTCAGTCTTAGAGAAGTTATTGGTTTTGCACATATGTTCCCTAAAATTGTAAGTAAATCCTTCAGTACAGAGGTCTGAAACATCAAAACATAGGGGTTCATGAGGGGTATAAATTTGGACTTATGATATTGAAATCTGTTACGACATGCAACATTATCAGAGTCCTTGAAAAATATTCTTAGATTTAATAATCTGCAAAAAGCAATAACATCCTGAGCTAGCTTGTCTTCTGACACAAAGAAACCAGGAATAAAACTGAGTCCCTTGTTTAACACTTTTATTTGTATGTCAGATAGCAATACATTAGAAATGTTAAGTACATTGTTCTGATCAGTTATGTTTGTGTCATCAGTTCTAGTAGGCCATCAATATTTTTTATTACTTGTATGTTTCCTGCCCCCCGACCTCCTATTATCTAAAGGGTTAACTCTTTTGGCTGTTGAAGAATCCCCAATGTGCTGTGTGTTGGGGTCTGTTGCAGATGATGAATCATCACCAGAAGTTTCATAGTTAGAACTAGACTGTGTGACTCTTTTCAGGATTGATCTGGGTCTCTTTGCCCCCTTTGGTACCCATATCACTGAACCTCACCTGCTTACTCATATTATTAAACTGAGCTCCCTTTTCATAATCTGTTGAGTCCCTCTGGAATTTTCTCATCTTCCTGGATTTGAGATATTGCTCCAAATTAACCAAATCCTTGCTTAATTTATTAAGACAAATTTGATATGCTAGTAATCCCTCATATGTTTTAGCAACCTCACGCAACTTAGTGACTTCCACAGTTTCCATTTCAATAATCCTATCATAATAAACTGATAGGATTTTGACAAAGCTCATGGATGCTTGTTGTTGGGCATTGGCCCACTGTTCCATCAACTCACTATTTTGCCCACCAAAGGCTGAAGGCAAACCCTCAAGCCTTGTGGAGCCATGTCTTTAGACAAATAGGCCTTGAATAATTTTACATGCCAAACATTAGTTCTGAGTGACCGCATATGTTTGGTTAAATTCTGAAAATGTGCTTCACAAGAAGCCTCCATAGTTGTCAGGATAGGATTATTATGTTTATCATTACCAATGCCCAATCCAAAAACACCCAAATCATCCTTGTCGGCTGACAAACCCCTCAGAATGCTAGACAAATCCATGGCAATACAAAAAAGTTGTCCGTAATTGAACCTGTTGATCAATAAATAAAATACCAAATCTGCTATTCCTGGTGGGACCAAAACATCAAATTACAACAAAGGAAAAATGCCTTTTACATTCAGATAAACAGTGTATGGCATTAACCATTCAGAAATGTTCAAATAAATTCCGAATATAGCCTCCTACAGCCCTGATTTGCAATTAAGTTTATCCAATACAACAATGTTACGTTCGGAATGGTATATAGACCAATCATCTACTTGTCTTTGAATCAAGCAAGACAATAATAGCCCCTGCTTACATTTCCAAAAGGACACCAAAAAATTATTGTTCCCAAAGAGCAATGCTATGTCCACTTGCGCTATTGATATAAGAAACCGAACAATAATAGGCCTTGCTGTAACTGGTAAAAAGAACAAAAATGGAACCACACTGCTGGAATGCTCCAACAAATGCTAACACAGGAATATGCCCCCACCAAAAATCGCAGATCAATTGTTCAAAGTAAGACCCTATAAAGAGCTCTAATATCAACAGTATTATCAGAATTTGTTAGTTAAACTAAAGGGTTGTCAGCACCAACAAGGTCATGCTTACAAACCATTAAAAAGAGAATAACACCAAAAATGGAAAACATTTCAAAATTGGCTATTGGGCAGGGAGCCGATAAACAATAGCAATCACCTGAAATCTACCAAACACTGATACATAAATGAAATAAATTTAACCAGAGCTACTAGTCTATCAGGGATATATAAAATACAATATACAAAGGTAAAGTCCTGCTAATACCTTACAATCAAAATTAGACAGTAAACCAAGTAACTATCTATGAACCTAAGAATCTCACACTCAGATATCTGAGATATGCACAGAAGGTAGCTATAGCTTGTATTAGTGCTGGGTACCATGTAGTCATTATTTCTTTAACCTCCCCATACCTCAGAGGTATGCACAGAAGGTCAGTCTAGCTAGTCTAATGACAGTGTACTGTCAATGAATAAAAATTTGTAAGATATTACTTTATTTTTTTTTTCAGTTTCCTCACAAGCAAACATCAAACACATCTGCAGGTGCCTATCCTTTGGGGGTAGGATTAAGGACAATTTGTTTCTGTCTTTTACTCGATTTTTAAGTTTTGTCTCAGTCTGATATCAGAGGGGTACACATTAGGAGGATGTTGTCTGTGGGTAGTGGTGAGACAGCATGCTGTACATATGTATGAAAGATGTCCCTTGAAATATATGAATATTTTATGTTTTCACATTCATTCTACACTAATATCAGTGATACGCTGAAGGTAACATCTTTTTTTTGGGTGGGGGTAAGGGAGAAGATTAAGGTGACATATACTCTTTCAAGATATGAATTAGGTATCTTCACAAACATTTGTCTTCTCAGTTTACTACAAACATTATTTTGCCTTTATTATCATTATTATATTATTTTTATTATTTGTCCTCTCAGTTTACTCTGAGCATTATTTTGTCATTATTATTATTATTTATTATTTTGAGAAGAAGCTAGAGATGAGGAGAGACTCCAACTGGGCATTCCTAGACTTGGAGAAAGCATATGACAAGGTCCCAAGAAAGCCAATCTGTGCAGTACTGCGGTAGTTTGAAGTCCCAGAAACATTGGTAGAATTAGTGCAGGATATGTACAAGGACCCAATTACTCAACTACGGATACTGTTCGACCTCACAGAGGGGTTCCCAGTAGGTTCGGGTGTGCATCAGGGTTCAGCTCCGAGCCCACTGCTGTTCATACTGGTGATGGACTACATTAGCAAATGGGTTGGAGGGGACAGATCAACAAAGCTGCTGTATGCAGACGATGTGGCAGTACAGGCAGACTCTGAGCTAGAACTTCAGCAAAGGATAGGAGAATAGAATGGAAATCTGAAAGCACATGGGATGGAACTAAGCACAGATAACATGCTGGTAATGGCAGCAAATTGGGGAAATCAGAAGAAGCTGAGAATAGAGATAGAAGGGAAGATAGTGGAACAGGTAAACAGCTTCAAGTATCTGGGAGAAGTAGTTGAGGAGAAGGGTAGTCTGAATGAAGAGGTCAAAGCTAGAATCAGTGGGGCTGCAGCCAGCTGGCATAGAGTATCAGGTGTAGTCTATGACAGAAGAATTCCTAAGAAGCTGAAAAGTAAGGTGTATAAGACAATGGTGCAACCAGTACTACTGTATGGTACAGAAACCTGGGCAGTAAAGGCAGAACAGTTGAAGAAGCTAGAGGTGATGGAAATGAAGTGCCTCAGAAAGGTGATAGGATGCACACTGTGGGACAGACAAAGAAATGAGAACATAAGAGCAGAAGCCAAAGTAGCTCCAAATGCATAAAAGATCAAAGAGAACAGATTATGGTGGTTTGGGCACATGTAGAAAAGCAGAAGACAATCTGGTGAGGAAGATTTGGGACAGACAGGAAGAAGATAAGAGGAAGCAAGGACATCCAGCAAAGAGGTGGATGGATTGTGTGAAAGACGATCTGTGACAGTCAGGCATGAGTATTGAAGAAGGCAGGAGTGTAGCACTGAATCGAGAGAGTTGGCGACAGTTAACAAGATACCTCGACCCCATGTAGAAAAATGGGAAAAGGGGGGCTGATGCTGATGATAATGATGATGATTATTTGGCCAGCATTGAATGTTAAGCCTTGGACACAATATATTTCTTCCTTGAAAGAAAAAATAAGACTGAATTTCTTCACTCATGATTTTTTGCTCAGGTCATCATTCGATCAAAAGGTTGGAGAAAAAGTTCTAAAGTGTAACTCAGTGCATTTATAACCCTATGACTTTCCAGGGCTCTCTGGACCCTAGAGTCCAGCTTAATTTGATTATTTCCCCTACAGTTATTACAGTGCAGTCTTAACCAGTTAGTGTGTATTGAAAATATGCAGGAAAAAGCAAAAGAGTGAGACCAACTGGATGTTGTGAGGAGGTCAGGATGGATGTGGAGGAGGAATGGACACCCCAATGGATCTGCATAACAGAGGTGCAGTGGTTAGAGGGTAAGCACAATGACCTTTGCAAAGGATGCCCTTTCATCTAAGGTTGGCCCTGGATCTACATTATCAAATTTGCTGTAGTACCTTTTTTTTTTTTTACTGTGGACTGCATTTAGTATTATCTTTTATGTTCTGATATACAGCATTTTTAATTTGGTGTACTGTGTTAAGATGCATTCTAAAGTTAGCAGAATTGTATGTTAATGCCTTGCATGTTAAAAACAGTGCTGAAAGTAAAGCAGCCTATATCTACTGCATCTCTCTGGTACACTTCTTTGATCATATCAAAGAAATAGGTGCCAATTATTAGCAGTGGTAAAAATGGGCTTACACTATAGTACAATAGTTTCAGTTATGAAACTATTCTGACAAAGTGAGATTGTTACAAAGAGTACAAAGAGTATAATTAAACTGGTCATTCTTTGAGAGAAACAAACATTGTCTTTATACATTTTTGAAATAATAATCTCATTAAAGTATTAAAACAGAAAATATAACCAACACAATGTAATGTAAATACTTGAAACATAAAAATGAAAGAATAACAGGAACAGTGAAAAATTAAAAAAAAGTTAAATAATATATTAATTGGTAGATAAGTCATCAACATTACCATTCCTCTCCTTGAAATGAGCTCAGATCTAGGATTGACCTTGAATGCTATTATTATTTTTTTACTCAATTTTTTTATTTAATTTTCCAATAACAATTTTGAAAACAGAATAATTTACAATTTAAATGACAAATAATCATAAGCTATGTACAAAATTTACAGAGGCCTCATATAAGAAAAGATGGCAATAGCAAATAATATAAACAAATAAAAGAGGTTATACAATATTCAATAGTTCTTGCTTCTAGATTGATTAATTAGATGGAGTCGTATCTGGATTCATTGTCTTAATAAGGGAGAAAACCTTCTTCCAAGGATTATTAGTCCATTTTCTAGGAGAAATTCTTAGTTCTTTTACTTTAATTTCCGTTGATGCTACTTCGTCCAGTAGAGTCATGAAGTCTTCAACAGTTGAAATGGAGGGTGACATCCATCTTCTTGTGATGCATTTTTTGGCTACTGCCAAAACTGTCCAAAGAAGATATTTATTTTTGTTATTCATTATAATAGAATCCTTTATATTCAAAAAATTAAAAAGTCTGATAATATAAAGCAATCATTAAAGATGGCTTGAAGAAAATTTCCAATATCTTCCCAAAACTTTTTAATGAGAGAACATTTATAAAAGATATGAGACCAATCGGGTCTACTTCATGTTGTCGTAAGCTGACAATACTGAGTCTGATATTGTCAGCATGACAATATCGAAAGTGAAGAACACCGTGCAAGTAAACGGAAATCTCTGTAAGGAGAGATTTCCATTTACCTCAATTTAGTGCTGTCTCGGAGTTGGTATATTTAAGTAGGGGGATGTGGTGGGTGCAGCCCCCCACTTGGGGGGTGCAGGGGGACTTGCCCCCTGCCTACACCATTTAGTTTTTTAAATTTTTTTATGTTATTCAATGTTTTACTTAATCGAGCAATAAAGTTCGACCTTTATTGATTTGATTAAGTAAATTTTCGATAAAGTGATATAGACGTGACCAATCAGCCTTACATTTTTACAGAGCATCTCCAACATGTTACCTCCTTAGAAAAATTAAATTTAGCAATTGTGTTAAGAGTGTAGAATGCTCTATGCAAAAATTTCCAGGAAAAAATTCTCCATACTTGTAAATTAGAAGTTAATTTAATGGAGTGTAGGAGATTAGTTTTATTTTCAGATGTTAAGGATAATGTATAATCCCTAGTAATAAACTCCCAAAATTTCGGGTTAGGAATAGTTTTGTAGTTAATTATGACTGTATAGAGTTTTGTGATTAAACTTTTCCACCTAAATTCTCCATGTAGCATTTCATGTATAATAATTATAAATTTAGGTGCAGATTTAAAGGGAGAGTTCTTTATTGTTCTGTATAGATCTTGAGTAAATGGAAGTATACTGTTAAAAGCTAACCAATCTGATTCTGATAAATTAAAAAATTCAATTAATTTTTTAGCATCAAGAGTAACTAAGTTCATTATACAATGATACCAGCATGTAATTTTTTTCACTTCCCAGTTACTAAGAATATCTGCATTTATATTATTGAAAACAAGTTTGTAATTTTAAAGTGGTATAATAGTTGTATCCATAGTTTAATATCAATATTGTTGTTAACAAAACATCTAAAAGTATTGTAAGTATAATTTATATAATTTAGATTTGTGGGTTTAATAATGTTATATTGTAGACTGACACAAAGTGCATACCAAAATTTATTGCTCAGATCATTTAGTTGTACATTTTTTATTAATTTATTTTCATTTAGGATAATGGTTGCATGTAGGGATTTCCATGCTGAAGAAAATTTTGGATCAATCCAATTTAATATTGTTCTGAGATTAGAAGCTTTAATGTAGGATTCTAAGTCAGGAAACTTTATTCCTGCCAGTTCCCATGGTTTAATATGGTTTGATAAAGCTATTCTATTTTTCTTTGGGTACCATAAGAATTTAAAATATTATATTTATTTCTCTTAAAATATTTTTACTTGGTAATATAGGAATGGATAAAGCAATGTAATTTATTTTTGGTAACAAAATTATTTTAATTAGTTGTAACCTATCTTCAAAATTTAAATGTAATTTGTTCCATTTCTCTGTAAAAGTTTTTTACTATGTTCACTATGTTGTTATAATTGGTATTTAAAGTTAATTCTATATTATCACACAGTGCAATCACTAAATATTTTATTGAAAATACCTGTTTCCCAGCTATTCCACTCCTAGTAGATTTTGTGTTATCATTAAGTTTTTTTATTTAACAATATGTGATTGGATTTAGAACTACTGATTTTAAGCCCTGAGATATCATAGAATTTTTATACTAGTAATTATAATTCTTGTAAAGATTCTTCTGAGTTCATTAAAGTAAGATATCATCTGCAAATAGCATTATTTTAGATTCAAATTGATTGTATATATTAAAGCCTTAAATTTTGGGGTTAGAATGAATTTGCAAGGAAAAAGGTTATATTGCTAATGCAAATAAGACTGGAGACATTGGACAACCTTGTTTGGTACCCATAGTAATTTCAATAGATTCAGATGTAAATGGTCCTAATTTTACATAGGCTAAATTATTGTTATAAATATTTGTTATAAAATTAATAAATTGGGTAGGGAATTTATATGATTCAAGAATTTTAAAAAGAAAATTCCAGTTCAGGGAGTCAAAGGCCTTCTCAATGTCAAGGATGATAATAAGAGCTTCGTGATTATCCCTATTTAATATGTCTATGATGGTCAGAATTCTTTGAATGTTATCTTGAGTATGCCTATTATAGATAAATCCTGTTTGATCTTCAGAGATAAGGTGTGTTAGTGATTTCTTGAATCTATTAACTAAAATGGACATTAAAATGTTATAATCATTATTAATCACAGATATTGGCCTATATGAACTACATAAGTGAGAATCTTTATTTTCTTTTAGTATAGGAGTACTTAATGAATATCTCCATGAAGGTGGAACTGTGCTTGTAAGTACAATTCATTTAAAGCCTTATGTAAAATTGATATAGCTGAGGATGGTAAAAGCTTACATATTTCATTAGTAATACCATCTATGCTTGGTGATTTGTTATTTTTGCTTTCTTTAAACTTTTTATTAATTTCCTTTAGGGAAATTTGTTTTTGAATTACATTAATTAAGTTCTCTGGTAAGTTGTTTTTAATTTAGAAAAGTCTAGATCGTGATCTGAAATACTCTGTTGAAAATCTTTGTTTTTGTATTGTTCTGAAAAGTGATATTTGAAGGCAACTAGAATATCGCTTATGTCAGAAACGCTTTTATTATTCCTACCTTCATGAGCTACAATTATAATATTATGTCCAATGGAGTGTCTTTTTACTCTCAATGCTAGATTGGCATATACTTTGGAGAAACAGAATAAGAGTTTAATTTTAATTTTTCTAGGGCTAAATTAGTTTTGTGAGTTAAAATGTCATTATATTTTGTATCTAAAGATTCAATTTCTTTTTTTTTTTATTCGATAAATCTTTTGTATTATCATTGTTTATTAATACAATTTGTTTTTTTATGTTAGATAGTTCAGACTCCTACTCTTTTGTTTTATTGTTAAACAATGTAATAATTTTGCCATATAGATAGACTTTTAAGGAATCCCATAGGATTACTACATTTACCTTACTAGTTAGGTTAGTGTCTAGAAAAAAAAACATTTCTGAGTCTAGCCAAGGTTTAAACTGCTTTAATTTAGTAATATAAGCTGGAATTCTTTTAGTGAAAAACAGTTTCTTAAACTCCATTTGAAGATTAAAAACAAGTGCATTGTGATCAAATATAAGACATGGGGTTATTGTAAAGTATATGTTTGTTTTTAGCTCTTGAGATATAAAAATTTTATCAGTTCTAGTCTGGGTCTTATGTCTAAGGTTATAGTGAGAAAATTCTAGTGAATTATCATTTTTGAGATAAAATAAATCATATAACTGTAAATTATCTGTCCATTTTTTTAAGATATTTTCCTATAGAGGTAATACGAAAAGTTCTTTTAATAGAGGTTTCTGAATCACTTAGTAAACAGTTAAAGTCTTCTCCTAGAATCAAACTACCATAATGTTTTTAATGATAAGTTCTAAATGCTTTTTTATTGTCTTAACTCCAATTGCAGGAAACCAATAGGCGTTCACTAATGTCCAAATTATGTTACTAAATGTTATTATTATAATTAATAGAAGACCCTCTTTATCTTCATAATTGTAAATGATTTGGGGTGAGATAGTATTTTTTCCATAGTGTTAAGACTCCTCTAGTTTTTTTTAGTGAATGAAGAATTGAATAATTTTAAGTATTCATTTGGATTCCAAATAAAGCTACCATTTGCTTTAAAGTGATTTTCTTGTAAAAAAAAACTACCTGTGCTTTATTTAATTTCAAATATTTTAGTAAATTAAACCTTTTCCTTGGGTTGTTTAAACCATTAACATTCAAAGAAAGAAAGGTCAAATCCATCTTATTTACTCAAAAGTTAAGAGTGATAAAAGGATATAATAGCAAGTGTTTACAGTACTTAAGTCCTGTAAATCCTTTCTGGAGAAGTTATATTTTGTTGACAAATTACTAATTCCCATTATGTGATATGTTTTGAATTTAGATTGAGGCCTGTAAAAGGAAAAACGTTTTTAAAAAAGTAATTAAATTTCAGTAAATCCTTTAACTGACATGGAATGAAATCCATTCCTAATCTGACAGAATAAGAATATCCAGTCAGATTAATCATCTTTCCAAAGATTTGAACAAATTTGCCCGACTTGAGGCTCCAAAAAATGTATTCTATGGAAAATTCTGTAATTTTGTTTGTATGAGAGAACAGCAATATATTGATGTAACAGAAGACTTTGATTTTAATAAGTGTATTTTAAGTTTTACTGGTAAAACATGGTTTAATTGAGAAAGAACCCATTCTCATTACAAGTATTCTTACCAAGTCAAGAATTTTATAACTTGACAGTGAATATGTAAGAGAATATTTATCAAAAAAGAAGTATTCAAACAATAACTATCCACTTAAGCATTTCCATTTGACTTGATAGAGAAATAAACTATGTTTGCATTAGTTAGGATAATCATTAAATTTAATAATTCAACATTTAAAACAGTTTATAGTAATGACAGCAAGTTTAAACTTGCTGATGAATTAAGAATTACTTAAATATATTTCACTCTTCACCAGACTAATATTAGTTGCATGACTTACAATGAATAGGGAAACTCTATCAAGCCATTTCTAATCTGGAAGTGTTGTAAGTCGAATTATGACTACTTATATATAACCTTGTATTTCACTTTCCTTTTCTTCCTTTCTATTTCCCCTTTTTTCCTCTTATCTTCCCTCTCGCCCCTTTATTTTCTTCCCTGTTCCTTACTCTTCCTCAGATATCTTTTAGTGATGTGGAACAACTTTAACATTTGTCTTTAGGCAATTGTTATAACACTTCAAACACCTTAAGCAAAATTTTTAAACTCTTCTCAGTGCAACTCAGTTGTTGACTCATTATATTACATTCATTTTTTATGAAGTAACACAGTTTTGACAGTAATTCATTGCATTTTCTAATAATTTCTATTTCATCAAGTGCATCCGTGGTAACAGAAATGAAGATGCGTCTTCATTACCCAAACTTAGAGTCATAGTGTTAAGATTAAATATAACAAAACATTATAACTCTCTTATCATAAGGAGAAACTGCAAGGACAAGTAAAATTCATACAGTTTTCCTTCCTGTGGCTGTAATTCAACATTTAATTGTTGTGTGATTTTACTATTATATACTTTAAGGTATGTCACAAAAAACGTGTACTAGATTAGAGGCTTTTTGCCATTTTGTAGGCCTAAGTTGTAGTTATGTATTAAGTCTACTGTGGAGGGTAATGAAGAAGCATTCAGTGACAATATGGTCCTTACACAGCTACAACCCAAAGCTATTTCCCATGCTATAGTAACAAGAATTTGATTTAGATCATTAAAGGCATAATAATCTAATATTTAGGGCCAGACCTCTAAGGAAGTACTCTGACTTTACTTTCCTGACATAAGAATGAAGATACCATGTGTAGAGTGGTTGTTACTTTATGATACAAGACATTTGTTTATATAAACTCATTTCAACTTTCAGTTTGCAGTCATAACGTGTATCACTTATTCAAATGTAACCTTTCAAATAAATAGTTATAAATGCATATAAGTGGAATGAAAACATTTTCCTTTTTAAATCAACACTCGAGCCTAATGCTCCATGAAAAGAATCATTAAACTGTCATTTTAAAATGCTGAAGCATTATTTGTTTAGGACATGTTTTATAAAACCAATATTTCAAAAGTAACTTAAGCAGTATGTGTTTTGTTAGATATCCATTTCATAGAAGGTAGTAACATGAGTGATTACTTGTTATAATAATATGTGAAGCCAAATTATCTGTTTGCTTATTTTGTCTCTTCTTTCAAAAGCCTACAGCTACAAAGACCATACAATGAGGTCATTATTACTTTGCATAACCCCACCCTCATTTCTATGGTTTCAGCTGTCAAGGAGTTTAATTTAGTGCCATCTCCTTTCACCTCTAATCTGCTGCAAACCCAAATAAGCATCTTTCAAATAAATTATATACAGATTCTCTTCCCCTCTCTCCAAGAAGGCAGTCATTGACCCGTTCAACCCGACCCTGTACTTTCACCTCATAAAACCAAAAGAGAACTACAGTGATGATACAGACCAGAACAACAAGGAAAACAAGCTCAACCACCAATTTGTTGAAATGGCCAGCCCAGAAATCCGATAGGGACTGTGCTGAGTGTGATACCATAGATGCCTCAGTAAGCACACCACTAAAATTGACCTAAGTGCCGAAAACACAGATAGAGCTTTGAATGGAACTCCTCTGCATGTTTTTGACCAGCCTTTATATAAGAAATCAAGAAATAAATGGACATTTGCAATAGAGGATGAGCCATACACTTGGAACCAATTCCCTCAAAGTATCCCACAATGACTCATTACCTTTAGCACAAAGAGACAGTATGATTTGTGTTAATGCAGAAAAGCATGCTAGTGCCCCATCTATACTATGTATATAACATTCTCATTGACCCCTGAGTCTCTCAAGGGTCATTTGGGAGTGTATAGTAGAGGCAATATAAGAAGGCAAATTTTAAATAATTTCCAACCATTTACAGATGAGACAGACAGAGGTCTGTTTCCTTGGATATTCTCTTTCTCAAGAGCACAGAGTGATCTTTGCTTTTAAGGAAAGCAATTATCTAAGACACTGCTGTGCCCAGGTACTCTAATGGAGAAAACTAATGGAGCTGTTAAACTACTTTTGAATTTTTTTCTTTCTTCTTCTGGTGGGAGAAGAAGCAAAGCGCATTGTATCCCAGCAGCACAAATCTGTGTTGAGACCATTTCTAGAAGTAGGCAGGTAGTAGCCCTTTTGAAATGGTGGCATTACTCAGGATTATGGTGGAAAGTATTAACCCTTTCATTTCAATTAAAACAAGGTGAGGTTTATGCAGCAACACAGACAAACCATGCACACTGCTCAACTTCCTCACCAAGCACAGAAGCAAAAAAAAAAAAAAAACTACACGTAAAAAGTCACTTTATCTCTCAGTTTGCGATTAAAGCAAGCCTTACTTGTATTGGATTTAGCTTTATATATAAAGGAAATGCGAGTGTATTTAAAGGAAGAGAAATTTCTTCTTGCATCTAAATTTCTTCTCACAACTAGGTAACGCTCGAGATTGCATTTTCATGTAGTGAAACAGTAAACTGTCAGCTTGGAATGCTTAAACACTAGGCTGAAACAAAGTAAAAAAAAAGTTTGCTAGAGAGTGGCATCTGTGCTGTGTTTAATCAATGTATTTCACTAAAGCATTTTAAAATACTCAGACAAATACGTGTTCTGTTAGATATACACAGAACCGAGATCTGTTAATAGATATTATAAATTCACAAAATAATAACCATTTTATCATTGTTAAAAGATATTAAGTTCTATGAAGGGAAAATAAGCATATGTGTGCAGGAATGAAATAACTACATATATTAAGCATTCTTAATAATTATGTTCTAATTAGAGAGCAATATAAATAAGTTTAAGCTATATTTTTTCATTTGTAAAATGACTGAGAAAGAATTCATAGTCTAATAAAATAGTGATACATACTTTTTTAGTTGTCCGTGAATATTTTATCATTTAGTTTGATCTTTGAGAGAACTAGAAAGTCCAACACTTTTAAAACCAGTCTTTAACTTCTTCTTATTCACTTCCATCCAATTATTTTTCTCAGATGATCTTTTAAGGGTTGTAGATGATGACCAGTCCATACTTTCTGGGATTGTAATAATGTTTTTGTTTTGGATGAAAGAGACAGCTTATCTAATAGTAGATCTCATTTAATTCTGATGGAAAATTTTGATTTTGGCTGGGTAGACAAGCTGTGCTTTGATTCTATTTTGTTTTAACAGTTTTACCAGTGGTCAAGAGGTTTTTCTCAATTCCAGGACTCTTGTGGAGTAGTCATTGTCAAACCTTATTTGATTTACTTTGAATGATAAGGGACTTTTTCTCCAAGCTGTTTTAGTATAAGTTCTTTATCTAGGAAGGAAAGGAACTTCACAACTATGGAGCTTGGTGAAGCATTTGGAGAAGAAGGAATAGGTTTCCCAATGGCTCTATGCACTCTCTCAATCCCATAGGACAGACCTTCCTTCAAGCCCAAAATATCAGGTAACCAGGAATTTAAAAAAGAGGTAATATCTTCTCCTTCTGTTCTTTCAGGGATTCCAAAAATTCTAATATTTGTTCTTCTTTCTCTATTTTCAACATCATTCACTTTGTTTATCAGCCAGTTATTTTGTTGCAGAATGAGTTTGCAGTGAAATTCATCTTCCTTAAGTCTTCCATCTATATCACTCAGTGAAGTTTCAATATTCAGGATTTTAAATTGTTATTGCTGGAGGATCTCCTTCAAAACAGTTTGTTGTTGACAGTTTAACTTTAAATTTTCCAGGTTGTCAGTGA
Source organism: Protopterus annectens (assembly GCF_019279795.1). Taxonomy (NCBI): domain Eukaryota; kingdom Metazoa; phylum Chordata; order Ceratodontiformes; family Protopteridae; genus Protopterus; species Protopterus annectens. Next base: position 1,861,845,746 of record NC_056726.1, on the reverse strand, counting down.
ATCTGTCCATCTTTAAGGATAATTCCTGGAGAGTGGTAGCTATAGACAGGATCTATTTTCTTAGTGAGGAGTCAGAATGTGAGGATTTTGAATTGCTCATCTTTGTTCAGCTAGAAAATCATCAATTTTGACAGGATTTTTTTTAAGAAAAAGCTCCAAAGTTGGATATCTAGTAGATTAAAAGTTTTCAAACAATTTGTACAACTTTTAAAGAGCAAATAATAGAATTTTAAGTAATAATTTTCCTGTTTCTTAATAACTGATGTGGAGCTTAAGAAAAAAAGCTGTTATCAGTTGGCCATCTAGGCTCTGCCAGTGCTATTATTTTTTGAAACAAGCAAAACATGAGATATTTACAATATTGATTTTTCCACATTATACTCGTATAGTAATTAGCAAAAAACATTTTTATTAATTTATGAATATCTAGGTTAATGATCACCTCCAGGTATCATACTAAACATTGAGACCAACCTATCTGAGAAGAGATTTAAGAACAGTTAAAATATGATATTTTCTGAAATACCATAAAGGTAAAATAAAATTGCCCTTCCAGAAAGTATGTAATGTGTCATATTACTTTATAACCTAAAAAAAACACAGCAGCCCTTAAAACCCCCAAAACACACATTTCCCAAAAGATAAAATGTTTGAAAAACTAGTATGGCAAAAATTGCTTGACTGTATAAACAAATGTGTCATCATATCTCAAAACTGACATGCATTCATACCTAACTTTATCGTCCTAACATCATTTTAATGTGTAACCAACCAAAGTATTTCAGATAGTTAGGCATGATCAGCTTCTCGTTATGCTCATTTCTTATGGCTTTGGAAATGGGTTCATCACATGTTTTAAAAATACCACCACAACCACATTCTTCTGGTAATTTCAGGGAAATATAGATTTGATTTTACTAGTGACGTTCTGCAATGAACTATTTAAGCTCCACTTCCTGTTTTCCCACTATATCAATAATCTAATATTTGAACTCTTTGTCTGGGAGTTGGCTTAGAGGATTAGAGAGCTGTGAATGAGCCATTGCTTATGGTCTAACAGTGCAAAGTTTGATTCCCTCAGCCTGCATTGCCTAACTGTGTAACTCTAAATAAGCTACTTAACCAGACACTGTTCCCAGGTTGAGTATGAAAAAGGTTCATGGAGATCACTGCTCTATCCTAGAAAACAAATAAATAAACTCTGCAAATCTGACTGTGCCATTTATGCATGTGACATCATCAATTGAGTAGTATTACATTTTCTTACTATTTTTGATCCACCTGCATATTAATCATTAGCCCATTCCACCCAACTGATCTATTCATTCCACATTCTCAGGGTGAGAGTTGACCAGGAAGAGCTATTATCTGGGCAGCCATTAGTGGTTATTTGGGTTTTTCTCTATGCCCTAAATCTCCTGTGCATGCTCAGTTTCTGAGGGATTTGGATTTGCAATGGTCTGAGCATGCTGACATTGCCAGCAAGCATCCATGACCTCCCATTCTGGAGCTTGGATTGTGGTGGTTTACCTGGTCTTTACCACAGAAATTGCACCACCCACTGAGCTGCGACAGCACCCTTATCCATTTCTTTCCCAGGAGGGGTAAGCAGGCAATGCCCTTTCACTCCTTTTCCTTCCCACCTGTTTCCTCAGTACCAGCGGCACTAATTAAACCCTGGTCACTTGTGTTTCATTCAGGTTCCATCCCTCTACACTACAGAGACAGTTTTTGACTAGTCAGTCTTGCAACAGGCCTTCAACCTTCTTTGGAACTGGCTAATACCTATAACCTATGTATAAGCTGCTCCAAAACAGTTATTATAACTGTTATGCTATCAGGCAGACCTGCAACTAAATCAAAGTGTTGGGCTGGCTGCTCCAGATGCAAGTTTCAGAGGAGAACCCCTTTTTTATTTATTTATTTTTTGGTCTCCAACTTTGAGAAGACCATTTCTAGGTATTAAATAAAAGGTGAGGGGGTACCAATTCAAGGAACTACACAGGGTATCGTATGAGCTAGCTATAGTTAAGATCTTAGGAACTCCACAACAGTTAGCTAGCAAACAGTTCATTTTAATTAAAGACTCTGTAAACAATTGTCTCCCAAGAGAGACAGGACAAAAATAACTGTGATTATGACTTGGTCAACACTACTTCCACCACCCAGTGAGACAATAGTTGTCAAAGTGCAAATCCAACTAAAATAGTATATAAACTAACTCAAACACTCTCCAGAAAATATAAAAATGCACTAATTCTCAATGTTTTAATTTTTAATCTTAAACATATTTTCCCACTCCTGGCAGAAATGTTCTTCTGAAGCACATCTTTACCACATATGAGAGAAAACAAAAGTTTTCTGGGTTTATAATTTAGCTAATAACATAGAACACCATAGTAAAATAAACTATTGATAATAAATGTCAAACTCTGGAAGTAAAATACATAACAATGTTGGATAAGTAGTCGGGAAGGGATATCTCAATAGGGGTTTTAGAAATTAGAAGGATGGTGATCTACCTTTATCTAATATATCTTTTGTGGCACATTCAAATAGCCTTGCAAGATACATTCTTTGGTATATTATAAATATATGTGACAGCCATGTTTGGAAAGACAAGAGGGAGATAAAAAGAACAGACTGTAGATAGAAAACAATGGGAGGGTGGAGGATGTCATGTTTTAGGATACAGTCACTGCCAGAAAACATGGCAAAAAAATGAAAAGTTCACAAAACCAAAGTTGAGCTGGGTAGAATACAAAAAGAATGGTAGGAAGGATCAGAAGAATAAGCTGAATATAATTTAATGGAAAACAGGTAAATAATTAAAGAAATACTAACATCATGAAACAGTTTAGTGAGGCTGGAGTGATTAAAAGTTGGATTATTTGTAAATGCAGTAATTGATAGAGGTAATGAGGATACATTTGAAAAATGGAAGTCAGTAGGAATGGATAAAGTAAGATATTTATTAGGAGAGGAAGGGGTAGAGAAGTATAAAATGCTTCACCAACTCCAGACACTGTTTTGTTTGGAAGCAGGAGATTGGATATACATATTTAGCAATGGTGGAAAGAAAAAAAGATGTTTTGAAAGACATAAGTTAAAGGAGAGAGAGTGAAGAATTTGAGAGGAGTCAGGGACATAAAAATAGCAAGTAAAAAAGGGGAATAGGTCTTATCGCCTATCTGTTTGGGATTTAGAATGAAAGATGTGTTTAAAGGCATGAAGTACAAGGGAAAGGTGGGTAAAAGAGGACATAACATGGCAAGTTGAAGCAAGTGGGATGAAAGCTGGAGGATAGCAAAATGTCTTAAACAGGTCAGTGCAATGCACAGCACTTATCAAACACTACATGCATGGTATTGTATGCTAAAACATTAAAAGGTGAGGGCCGGGTAGAAGAATATGTAAGTTGGGGATGTGTAGGAAAAAATATTCTGATAATCAGCAAATGTAGTGGACCTTTCTAGAGGTGACCCTTGTTGGGTGGGACTGAGAGCATTTTGGAAATGTTCCCACAAAAACAAACTTGAGAATAGTATGTTCCACATATTACCTGCAATTTCAGAAATTATGATCATTCAACTTCCTCACTGCGAGCCTCAATAAACAAATTTCACTGCACAGATCACTGCTTTTCTGTTCTTGGTCCATAACTCTGTGAATTTATTCAAGCCACTCTCAAAGCATTATAATCACACCCAGTCTTCCAGGCGCAAGCAAAACTCATCTACTGAAACTTGTTAAATACTAGTGTTATGCCCCAGGCCATATTACTTAGCCCACCATATTCTCTGTCTAATAACTTTCTTACTCCTTATATCTCTCTATCTGCATACCATAATTGCCATTTCACTCTCTCGTATATAGTGCATATAACTTCTCCTCACTGCATGAACTGATTTTAACTTCAATAAACTGCATTAAGTTGAGAATTTCTCATATTGCGTGTCTGATGATACTGACCTTGTTACACTATTCGTATGTTGTTCAGACTGTGTTGCACAGACAAACTGTCTGAATTCCATCCTTAAATATTGCTATACATTTTCCTGGGCTGAGGCTAAAATTTGTTATTTGTGATCAGTGCTAAACTGCATTCAACAAATTACAATAAAATTAAATAAAGAAAACGTGGAGTACAGCAGAATTCAAAACAGTAAGAATTTGAAGAAAGAATAGTTACAGCTGATGGAAGGTTAGGACAAAAAGAGATAGCAAACATTTGGAGAAAGGAAGGGAGGCTGAATTTCAAATCATCTGAGTAACAATTTTCAAGTTAGAGTGAGTCCAGCTGTGGCCATGAAATGTATCCATTTTCTTTTAACTTGTAACTACTGATCCTGCAATGTGTATTTCCAGTCAACAGAAGCAGAACTTTTAAGAAAAAGATAATATAATAGTTTCCAATTACAACAAAATTTGAATTCACTATGTATTCTGAGATGGCCAAACAATTACTAAAATATTTTTTTAACAAATGGTTTTCAATGGAGGATAAATCCTGTGTAAATGTCACATGGGAGAGTAAGCCTCCTTTACCTTCTGAACCTATATTTACCAACTCCACTGCTGCCCAGTACTAGGGAAGATAGAAACCTCTCAAAGCAGCACTCAACAGTCTCAACCAATCACTTGTTTCAGTCCAACATAATGAATCAATTAGTCCCTAGTGGGTAGATCATCAAGGAACCATGGGAGAGCCACTATAAATAAATTCATTATATCTATATCTATCTCTACAGCTATGTCAATATATATATATATCTATATATGTATAACTGTGTGTCTGTGCATATACAATGACTTATTAATGCCTTTAAAGTTAATAAATATTTCATCAAAGAAAATGCATAGTCATATCATTAATTAAAATAAACAGTACCATGACTATATATGCAATAAGATGGGAAGCAATATATGTGTGTTCATGCATCTATATCTATACCCATATCTAGGTCTATATTTCTATACATGTATATGATTATGGCCCAGATAATATCCCAAGAGGGTTCATGAATAGCATAAATAAAGACCTGCTGAGCCCTCTAAAATCACTGTTCAGTCGTACCCTCCTAACTGGCTTCATGCCAGAAAATGGAAGACTGTAGCAATTATACATCTGAACAAGGGTGGGCCATCTACTGACCTGGATAACTACAGATCCATAAGTCTTCTTAGTCTCATATGTAAAGCCATGGAAAGAATTATCATGGATATTATAAATAAAGATATAGGAAAGCTTCAGACACTGGATTCAACACAGTTTGGTTTCATCAAAGGCAGATTATGTCTACTCAAACTGGCGTACTTTTTTGAGAATGTTGCCAAAGCTATGAACAAGGGCAAAACAGTAAAGATAAAGACCTGACCAAAGCATTTAACACTATTCACCATTCAGTCATTGTCGGCAAACTCATGAAACAAAGAGCAAATTGCAGTGTCACCCATTGAATAGCCAAGGGGTTCACAGATAGGGCATAAGAAGTCAGGATAGGGGACTCTTTATCTCCACAAAAAAGTCAGTAACTAGCAGAGCCCCTCAGAGCTTGGTACTAGGGCTGCTCCTTTTTGATATCTACTTTTTTGGAAGTCAAAGCTAACATCAAAGGACTCTAGTTGAGGAGGTTTGCAGATCCATGCAAGCCTGGCACGGTCATAGAATAAGCCAAGTGATTTAATATACTCTAACAGGACTTGTCACAAACTAAGAACTGCTGCAAGATCTGTTGTTTAAAACTGAATGTCAAAAAATGTTTAGTACTATCTTTGGGAAAGTTGGCCATCCCAGGGAATTGCCTCATAGACAATACACCCTGAAGAGTACACCCAGTGGTTAGGGACTTGAGAACATATGTGGACAGTGACTTGGCATTTGACCATTATGTGTCTACTGCTTTAAAGAAATTATTCTGTACCACATAACACATCACCTCAAAAGCAAAAGAGGTTACAACCCCTCTATACTCAGCACTAATCATGCCCATAATTGAGTATAATGCCCCATTCAGCATGTACCATAGTAAGCACCTGCATTAATTGGAGAGACCTCAGAGGTTTCTAACTAAGACGATCAAGGGACTCCAGCATATATCTTACATGAACCAACTAAGTCCTGTCACTATACTCTGTATCATATAGACTTCTTAGGGGAGACTTATGCCTGACTTACAGAGCAATCTCACACCCAAACCTAATGAAAGTGAATATTAGTAAATCAAATGGGACTAGGGCTATTCCAGGGACTTAAATATAGCCTGCACTTTGAATAGGACATGCTGGTGGGACAGATTTTTCTCCCAGTGACTGCCATGTCTTTGGAATAGGTTATCTTTTCATGTGAAACAGAGCACCTCTATATCACTATTCATGAAGAACCCGGATGAGTGGATGGGGCACAGTAAATCCTTACCAGAAATAGCACCCACAACCCTCCTAGGCATGGGCAGCCATTACTAAATGCAGCCTTGGGTATTAATTAACATTTCTATGGTATGACATTAGGATGAAATGGCTAGGCTTGAAATGACCTCCAGGTCGATAGCCTAGTAATTCCCTAGGATCCTATGATCCTCCTAGCATCCATTAGCCTAGCCGTAACCTATGAACTTATGAACATATAATCCTTGAGCATGACAGATTTAGTTATTCTTTGTCTTGTGCTTATTGTCAGGATATATAAGTATGTCAATAGATTATTAGACTGTTGCAAAATTATTTATTTTTCATAGGAAAGTATAGGAAGATAATTTTTGATGTTTAACAATTGATTGCAGGTGAATTATTATCATGGATTCTATTCTTTTTCCCTGCTTTTGTGTGCTTCAGATGTCCAATATGTGTCCCACCAGCTAACGTCTATGGCCATGTTATGCCCCTGCAAGAAAGGAGACCTGGAGGTGCCACTGTTAATGAATCTACATTGAAAGGCTTTTTCCATCATGAGCAGTATGAGATGTTGTTCCATATGTGTGGCATCTGCATGTCCTCCCTGTGTTGTGTGTGGGTTTCCTCAATTGCTCCTTCCTCCCACATTCCAAAGACATGTAGCAGGTAGTTTGGACACTTTAAATTGGCCATAGATGTTAGAGCGTGTGCAAGTGTGTGGTGTGGACGAACAAACATGACAAGGCGGACAGCTGGTGGTGTGAACCTTGGCTCTAGTCTAGATGATTGTCACTGTTGAATTGACTTACTGACTCCATATGCAAAAATGGAAAAAAGGGATTGTGGATGGATTATCATCAGACATATAAATCATTAGGCTGACAAAAATGGATCATAGGATCATAGGAGATTACTAGGCTTTCGACTCAGAAGTCATTTTAAACCAGCTGTTTCAACCCAATGTAATACCGTAGAAGTACTAGTCAATACCCAAGATTGCATTTAGTGATGACTGCCCATGTCCAGGATGGTTGTGGGCACTATCCCCAGTAAGAATTTACAGTGCCCTATCCACTCGTCCAGTTTCTTCTTGAACAATGCTATAGGGGTGCTCTGGTTAACATGAATTGGTAGACTTTTCCAAAGACATGGCATTTGGTTGGAGATAAATCTGTCCCTCCAGCATGTCCTATTTAAGTTGCAGGCCATATTTAAGTCCTTGGAATGGGTAGCTCTAGACCCATTTGATTTACAGATATGCAGTAAGTTAATCAGGTTTGGGTCTTGGGTTGTTCTGTAGACCATGCGTAAGTATCCCCTAAGAAGTCTATACAATATGGAGTATATGTGCACACAGCATACCAAAAATGCATCTCTCTTGTCTTACATGTCCTTGAGAATATTTTTTAATGTCATGGAACTTTTACAATTAACCTTTCTAAGGTCCTTTGTACCATTAGCTTCTTCTCAATTCCTAGATAGTGATTCTGGCATCGTACATTCCTTGTATATTATATATTGTATTATATTATTAGGATAATAATAATAATAATGTATTATATTGTACTGTATATTGATATTCATCTTGTATTCCCTGTGGTATGTTCTTCCCATCCAAATACTTTTGCATGTCATTTATATTTATTCATACAAACTTTCTTAGCAATGGATTACTTCAGAGTTTTATCTCTCTCAACACAGACATGCAGTCTCTTTGTCACAGAGAATATATCATAGTTCGGTACTTAAAGAATATTTATGTTTTGGACTAATAGGTGATGATACACTTCCCTGTGGTACAATTGGTTGACAGCACAAGGCTGAATTGAAATTCAGTGGCAGAGACATATGACTATTTAAGTTCATTGCAGGCACACAGAAGCATGAACCAGCATGCAAAAGCTTCAGTAACCAAGTGCATTGGGTACAGATGATGTCCATAGCCCCTGAGGCACCTATGGATAGCAGGCAGTATGGCAGACATTAGCAACCACATGCCCAGTGGACATGTCAGTGACAGTGAAAATGTGTAGTACAATGGGCAATGACTTTATTAATGGTGTGTGTGACCATTACTCCCTTTGCAGTGTCTAGGGAACATTACCTAAAATGCCAACTGGAACATAAGTGTGACTACTGTAAAGTGTAGGGCAATCTCCTTGCTTTAGCACATTTTTAAATGTATTTAGAGCTAAGCATATACTATATGTTTTGGTGCAGCGGTTAGTGTTGTCGCCTAACAGCAAGAGGTTCTCCCGTTCGATTTTTGGCTGGAGAGCCTTCTGTGTGGAGTCTGCATGTCCTCCCCATGGTTGAGTGACATTAAAGACATGCAGGTACATGTGTGCATGAATGCATGTGCCTTCTTTGAAGGTTGGGTGTTGGGCTGTCAACTTGGTACTGTAAAAATCCACTGCCAATCATTAGCATACCAGAGTTCCGCTGTGGTGACCGCTAACTGGGAAAAGCCGAAAGACAATATACTGTACAACAAATACAACACACACATCCATTTCCCTGCTCCCATGCAGTTGGCTATTGAAGCTGTGGGCATATGTCTCTGAAGCCGAATTTCACTTCAGCCATCTGTCCCCAACCTAATCTACCCACAGGTGACTGTCTCAGAGCTTAATAGCCTGAGTTATTTTAAAAATACTTAGGGTATGATATGACTACTAATTAAACAACAGTATAATCCCAGGAAAATATAATCCTCATTTATGCAGTACAACAGACAAAGGAAAGTCACTGGGATTAAGCTGTCTGAGATCTCTTTAATGTAAATGTAAAGAATGCTGAGGTATTATTGTGATGACCTACCACTGCCAACCAGTGGTCAAGGATCCTCAATCCTCACCACTGGCACCAGTGGGGGATGTACACTGGGAGGATGACAAGTACACACACACACAGTATTTCCAGATGCAGCTCACTGCATCAAGTGCAATTTCCCTTAAAAATACACAAAGACCACAATCAGTCTGGGACTGATTCTCTCTCTTTCTCCAGATTCCCAATAAGACTCCCCACTGGCACACCTATAGACTTAAGATCTCAGCTGAGCGGCCAAGCCAAGACCTCCAGCACCCTGTCTGTTCAACCAGTGCTTTATGACCCTGCCCAAGTAGCTGACACACACACACACACACACACACACACACACACACACACACACACACACACACACACACACACACACACACACACACACACACACACACAACACACACACACATGGGAAAGGCTGACATAGGTTTACTAGTCATGCCTCCTTTTGCCCAGACTATAAGGTAGTTATCCCTACCACCAGGCAACTCCTTATTAGCTTCTTTAAGGCCTTTAACAAAGGGTATCCAATCTTACTGTGTAATACTAATATTAATACAAATGGTAGGTTGACCAAGAGCAAGGCTATTAGAAGTGGCCCACTCAGTATCACCAAATAAATATGCAAGTACTCTCTAAACTTAAATATCTTTAATAGATCATCCACAATGAAAGGTTTAAATATATTTAATAATAAATAATAAAAGAACAAGAAAATACTCAGTATATATTCACAGTGACATTAGAGTTCAAAACCACAGGAAATATTTAAAACAACATTGAAAGACAGTCTCAAATAAATAAAGAAAAATATCTAAACTAAGCTTTACTATTTTCCTGACTGTATATAAGAGAGTTGCTTTACCCTATAAACTTACTTACAGGAGCAAGGCAGATGTGATGAATGGATCTTCTAGTTGTTATCAGGTCAAAGACAGAACACAGAATGCTGTTTCTCTCTAAGAGACCTCTCAAATTAATATTGCAAATATTACTGCTGGAATAGCTTGTAGAATAATTTCTTGTCATCTGACACTATCCCAGGAGAAACCCCCATTGCTGGAAGCTAGTAATATTTAGCATCTACTTGTGAAAATACATAGTCCTCAGATCTTTGGCAGATACTGAAAGTCATAAAACAATTACATCACTTCATATTTCATGACTAGTAATTATTTCACCTTAGAGACAATACAGAAAGCTCCCTAGTTTTAGACATTCCCCCAGATTTACTATTCCTCCATGCAGGACTAGCTTAGTCCTGCATGAAGGCGGCTATTTAGGAGTAGGACAGCAGCACGCCATGCATATTAATGAGGCACGCTGCCTGAGCTCCTAATCTTACATGGAGCATGTAAGAGTGCAGGGGGCATGTCTGAAAGCAGAGCTCCTAGAATATACATGCCCCCACAATGAAGAACAGCAGAAAGGACTAAGAAATGAGTGAGACTTCGCATAGGTGTCCACATATCCCCACCAACAGTCCCCCTTGTGTACAACAGCAAGTATACAGAAATTAAATGAACAAACCCTTTTTATTTTTTAAAAATCCAATTAAAGCTAACCGTAGGTGCACGGGTGTACCCAGCGCTTAGCTATGGTTAATGCAGCTTAAATGGCTGAAGACAATAACAAGGAAGATATATGCAAATAAAGCAGCATAGCAATAGTGTAGTGGGCAGAACATTCACCTTATGAACAGGCATTCCCGGTTCAAGTCCCACTACAGCACATTCCATTTTCCATGGCAAAGCACATTATGACTAATATTTATGTTGCATAAGCCACTAAATAACATATAGTAATGAACTGGAGTACCGCAGTAAATGCACATGTGAGGTGTCAGTATCATAATGAATAAAACACTAGTAAGCAGGTTTAAGCAGCAATAAGCAGTAGTAAGCATATATAAGCACTAGTAAGCAGGTTTAAGCCCATTTGTGTGGGGTAAGCAATGTGCACACAGGTTAAGCAATTTTTAAGCTAACGCTCTGTAAGCATATGTATCCGGAGGCTAGCATTGCTTACCCTCACGCAAACCCACACAAACCCGCTTACAAATGCTCAAAAGTGCCCTAATCATTCTGTATCCAATGGCCCTTGTTCTGCCCATGAACAAAATAAAAAGCCTTGCAGGTCTTGAACCCAGGACCCTATACACTAAAGTCACAGTAGTTAACCACCAAGCCATCACAGAAGCACAGGAAAGTGAGGTATCAGCAAACAAGTCTTTCCCATAGCAAAATTAAACTGAACTTGTGAAAAGAATCAATATACAAACATATGTGCCTCAACCCACTGCATAACATAAATATATAAACTGGAGTACAGCAGTATGCCCAGAAGTCATGTGTATTTGTAAAAGAGTGGTGAAGTCCCCAGTAAAACACAAGGGCCCTATACAGTGTACGTAAACATGAATCATGGATACCAGGCATACATATAAGGTGTAATGAATAATAAATCAATGTCAAAAAGGAAATATAATGCAAAGTCTAATGTAAGCAATGCTAAAATGCACAGGCCAGCTTAGGAAGTGTAAGCAATGTGTAGGCTAGCTAAAACAATGTGCCCAGAGGTATATCCCTTTAAGCAATGCCAACCCTAAGTAAGCAGGTTAGCCCATAGCTTAGCCTTTTCAAAACTGGCCAATTACGGAAAAGTGCAGGAAATCATCCCTACTTAAACTCAAGAGACGGGAATACATCTCATAACTGGCTGTAGCCTCCCCTTGCAGGCACCATGTCAGGAAGGGGAGAAGGTGTGCGTTTTCAGGCAAATCAGAGACTGCTGCAGGGCCAGTACCAGGGCTTCCAATATAAGGCAGTGGGCCTGGCACCATCTTGCCTGTGACTTCACCAGTGCAACTGGCATACCCCGAACTGGTGAGCAGGTCAGGCATCACTATGCTGACCTGAAGCGGCATAAGGGGGACCTCTTGGACCAGTGGATCCAAGATGTTAGAGCGGAAGGGGATGTCCCAGCTGTGTGTAAGTATCACCCCACTATGTGTGTAATAATTGCCAGCTCATGTATATCATGGATAGGTAAAGCTAAATATTCCTCTTCTGTCCCCCACAGCTGCAATGGAGTGGGCCATGAACCAGGAGGCCCACGTCAGTCACCCGGCAAGGTTGCGACGTGAGGCAGGTCAGTAATACTCATTTACTGTCACAGGAAATAAAACTAAAAGTATTAGTAAATTAATGGCCTGTAAGGCAAGTACTGTATACACCAGAGAATATGGCAGGAAGAGTCTCATATAGTTTGTATGTAAATAAAGCATAATAGTCTGACAATAAAGTTCTAACTGCTGGACTGAATGTGTATACTCTGGTATCATATGGTAATGTAGATTTGCAATCATGTAATAGTACTGTTGTATTGCGCACTGTTACCCACACTGTGAACCATAAATAGAGTGTGCAGGAATGCCTGTATATGACTGGTGTAATCCCCAGAGGCCATTTAGTACAACTGAGAGACACATAGACAGAAAACAGAGAAAAGGCAGACAACAAAACCCAAATAACACATGCAACTGAGATGTGAATTGTTACATTTTTAACTCACACAGCCATGGTTCAAATCCTGGCAGTGGGAGTAGTCTGCATACAGAATCATACCCCACAACTGTACTGATATGTCCAGAATGTCCAGTAAAGTGGCCCATATCTGGTGCCTGTCAACCTGTCCCCCTGTGAAATCAGTGGGATGATCCTAGACATAAAGGCATTAATAGGAAATTCAACTGATTGACACACATCTATGAGCACAAAGCTGGTACACTAGCAACTCCCCAAAACCATATGAGAGTAAGAAGCCACGTATGTCCCATTTACACCCCCATGTTGTCAAGCTGTGACCAGAGTGTGTACAGTAACAGAGTAAGATGTATGTGCATATTAGTAATGTGTAATCTGGTGCTGTGTGTGGCCACATTCAGGGAGTGCTAACAAACAGTTCTCCCACAGGTCTGTTGGATAGCAACACTGTGTCCAGAAATACATGAATGCTACCCTGTACTGCTACTGTTTACATTGGTATTGTATGGCATTGTGTCTGATGCAGTTGCTCTGAATAATGAGGTAGTAGTCATCACTGTTGCCCACACTGTCCTACAAAATATAACTGTCTAAAATATCTGTATAAGAGTGTTGTAATACAAGGTCAGAATGCCAAAGCACTGGAGAATTATAAGACAGAAAGCAGATAGGAGATATACAGCAATGTCTATATAGCACAGACAACTCTGATGGACAGTCTGTAAGTTGTAGCAGACACAGCCATGGTCTGAATCCTGGGAGTAGAAGTAGGCTGCATACAGAATCATACCCCACAACTGTACAGATAAGACCAGGATATCCAGTATATGGGCCCATATCTTCTGCCTGTCACCCTGTCCCCTGGGAAGTCTGTGAGATGATCCCAGATGTTTATCCAGCCAACAGGGAATACAAGTATTGTCAAACATCTATGAGAACAAACCTGTCACTGTAGCAACTCCGGAAACTGTAAGGAGAGTCATAAGCTAAGTATGTCCTAGCTACACCTCTATGTTGTCAAGCTGTGACCAGAGTTTGTATAGTAACAGAGTGAGATTTATGTGCATAATACTAATGTGTAATCTAGAACTTTGTGTGGCAAGAATCAGGTAGTGCTGACAATCATTGCTCCCACAGGTACATCGGATATGAGCACTGTGCCGAGAAATAAAACCCTTCATACCCTGCACTGGTACTGTTTACTCTGGTAATGCAGGGAATAGTGAGTGTTTCTCTGAATAATAAAGTATCACTGATCACCGTCACCCACACTGTGCTACATAATATAACTGTGTAGGAAAGCATGTATATGTGTCTTTCAAGTCAATAAAGGTTGAAGAGAGCAATAGTCTAGATATAGCCTGGTACACTTGCATGTGGTAAAGACATGGCCAGAGTCTGTGCAGAAAGAGTTGGATAGCTATGTGCACAACATCAACCTGGAATTTGGGAGTATGTGTAGAAGCAGTTAGTGTTAACAAACATTTCCTCCACAGGTATACAAGGTAAGAGGTGTATACTGCAGGTAAAACCAGTTCATGTATAACGATGACAACAGCCATATCACTGTCCAAACTAAGGCTATAGGGTAGTGTAGTAATACTTTTAGGGTACAGATAGCACTGACTAAGAAAGTAATGTGGACTACAGGAATATACTAGTTAATAATTGACATCCACCCCCCCACCCTATCTCCAACAATAAATTACATACCCACCCCAACCAGTATGTAATGTCTCCAATGTTCTGATTATGACATATTGGTGAATAAATATTTATATTTGTTTCCATGCATGTGCTATATTGAATTATTCCAACATTGCTGGTATGGTGCCATCAATGTACCTGCATGCTTTTGTTATTACCACTGTGGTCCCATATATGCATGTGTTCTGTTTGCTAAGCAACTGTTCCATATCTGGTGTTTGGGTTAATGGGAATATCTATGCATGCTGTTATACCTAACCCTAGAATGTGCTGACTACTACTAACCCACATATGATGATAAAATCTAAACACTATAACAAGTTCGGGGAGGCTGGTCCCAGCGGACCTACCTGTCCCACCTCAGCTGGCCGTGGCACTGCAACCCGTGACCACCTTGTCCATTGGTCCTGCACCACCTTTGGGTGGAACCACCTCAGGGGATGGGGCTCACCCTCCCCTGGGAGCTGGCGCAGACAGGTACATGTCACCTGTCACCAGGTCCGGGTCGTGGTGCGTAGAGAGCTCAACCAGCAGCTTGATCTTCGACGCCAGCTCAAGGGCCGTATGTTGCGACTAGAGCATCATTCTGGCTCTGCGACTCAGCCCCCAGCACAGCCACCATCGGGACTGTGAAGGTACAGTGGCGACGGCCCATGGGTGGGGACCTCAGTCACACTGTTTCCACTAGAGGGCTCATGGTCTTCTGATTTCCCAACGTCCCTCCCCATCAAGGTGTTTACCCCCCACATGTGTCATATACCACCCCTGTATGCGTCTTGTTTGTCTTGTCTGTTAACCTACCCAAACTACCTCCTCACATATACCAACTACCCCTCCCCAATATCCCACTCTCACCTTAAAAAAAATAAAAAAGGGCAATCTATTCCCAAAAAAAAAAATCATGCCCCATACATAGCTGTCCATTTTGCACACGTGTCCACTGGACACGTGTAATCAGGTCTAATTGGCATCACAACATATTATTGTTGTCCTCACCCCTCCCTCAGGGGTTTGAGTGTCCAAATCCTCCAAATTTAGTGTATATGCACAGCTGTTGCTGTAGAAGAAATGGGCATATATGGACGTTCCCTACACCCTTCCTGCACATCCCTAGCTATTTTTCCTACTGGCTTTCCCTTTTTGTGTCCCTTTTTCACCACTTTCCTATCAACCCTTTTTTCTTTTCTTTTAAAGAAATCAGCACTGGTGTAAGCTGGAGTAACCACTTTTAATCATCAGTAAGCGGGTTCAAGCCCGTTTGCATGGGAATAAGCAATGCCTACACAAGTTAAGCAATTTAGAAGCTAACTGAGTATAAGAAACTGTAAATGGAAGTTAGCAGTGCTTACCTCTGTGCAAACCCGCTTAAAACTAATCAAAAGTGCCTTAATCACTCTGTATCCAATGGCTCTTGTTCTGCCCAGCAACAAAATAAATAGCCTCTGCAAGGCTCAAACCAAGGACCCTATACACCATAGCCAAAGTGATTTACCACTAAGTCATGTCAGATATAAATAAGCCTGATGTTTTCACAAACATCATCCAGACCAGTCATTCAACAGTACAGGTAATGTATTCCAACATGTATGTGTGTGTGTGCATAGATATTATTATCTAAATAGATATAACATATCTATATATGTAGCTATAGCTATAATATAGAAATATATATATGTATATATATATATATATATATATATATATATATATATATATAGACATACAAATGCATACATCTATAGATATATATGTCTGCATCTATTTGTCTACATATATACAACAAGTTATATATATGCAGATATATGTATCTACATAGGTATATACGGAAATACATCTGTAGATAACAAAGGGAACATAACATAAACATATATGTCCACATGCACGGTTGCTGGGGTTAAGAGGCCTCAAATATCATACATCTTGTACGATTAGGTATCCCCCCACACAGTTAAACACTTCTGCCCTTCAATACACTGCCAACTGTTGCAGCCCCGACACCCAGGACCTGACATGACATGGGCACAAGATGTTAACAGTACTCCATCCCACTTGTATGATGTCAGGCTGGAATCAGTAACATATCATGCAGTACAGTCTTGCTCCCATAGGGAATGTTCAATGTGGTAGCAATCAACATCCCTAGGATACATATACACAGACACATATATGCAGATACAGATATACATACATACATATATATATATATATATATATATATATATATATATATATATATATAGATAGATATATATATATATATATATATATATATATATATATATATAGATATATACAGATATATATATATATATATATATATATATATATATATATATATATATATATATATATATATATATATATATATATACACACACATATATATGTAACTACACATACACACACAATACTAAAGACATACTGGGCCACAGGATACCAAACAATCAACAGTAAGTAATGCAGATGTATAGTTCATCAGCCTCTATCTACAGTCTTTAGACAATCCCTAGGGGTAAAGACTTCAGTTGACACAATGGGATGTAACTGTTACATAACAAGGCATAACTGGCACCATCACAAGCACACTGACAAACAGAACAATATGTATGGAAGGTGGCAGTAGGCCTGCATTTACCTAAGATGGATTGTATGGTAATGTGCATTCTCACCACTGATGGTCTTCAGGATTTGGGGCTTTCAGAATTCTGAAGCACTCCCATATACATATATGTGTATATATAGATATATGTGTATATAGCGATATATGTATGAACATCCTATGTGTACAGATATGCTTAGTTATGTTGGTATATATGCAGATATCAATAACTATGTGTGCATACATATCTATTCTTTTATACCTACTACTGTCAATATATATGTGTATATATATATATATATATATATATATATATATATATATATATATATATGTATATGTGCTTATATATCTCTATCTGTATATGTGTAGACATATATGGTTATTTATATGTATATATCTGGGTGTTTATATGTATATCTATGTACATATACATATACATCTATGTATGTCGATATGTGTATGTGTATGTCAATATAGATATCTGGATAATTATATGTACATATATCTTCACCATATGTCCAGAATATGGAGTGTAGCCCTACCTCAGCCTCTATAGTCCCAACTTCGTAGTGCAAGTGGATGTCAGGTATGTATAGCAGGAATATTTGTAGACTATTGTTACTGTAATAGGGAGTGTCTTCACAGACATGGTGTGTGTGGGAGGTCACATCTATATTTAACATGTGTGCCATTGGCTACTGACAGACATCCTAAGGACATCATAGTACAGTACCACTGCTAGCACATAATGCTCCTGTGGACTACAGCAGAGATAATGGCCAATATATGTGGACAGTCTGACACACTCTGGACAGTCCAAAGGTATACACATAACCCTTTAGTGCAAGACATGTGAACCAATCCTGACAATGTGGATGTTAACAGCCATGTAGATGGGTATAACATGTAACTACTGGTATACATGTGCCCCCATAGGTTATGCATTCACACATCCCTGTCTGTCCGGCCACATAATATCTGCTGGTACAGAGGTGCCATGGCCACATGCTACCCACTAGATATTGACATACATCTGTACAGCATCCCACTGCTCTGTCTGACATACATGACCGTTATAGTGGCCCGGCAGCAGTACATCTGGCAAGTATCTGGATATTGCATCTCACTGGGTAAGTACACTAAGCTGCTAGGCATGTAACAAAGCACTGAGAGGCTACAGGCAGACCGGCTCAACACTGGCCTACATTTCCTATGGGGAATGCACATGTACCTGCATATATAGCAGGCTCTACAGGCATGCCACAACACAGAGTAACATACACCTGTGTGAAAATGCATAACCACAACCAATGTGAACACAGCCACAGCCATATATGGTATACTAGCTTAGTATTACAGTATATGGACTATCTGTTCAACACCAACCTCATATGTGCCACTCACACACTAACCCTACATATACTGGGCCACTGCACAGTGTGGTCCACTGCCTGTCTGTGGTATGGGACATGTGCGTGTATGGCTCTAGAAATATGTAAGCCGATAGGGGAACATACAGTGGAGCAGCATGTAACATCAGATAGAATAGGACCAAGAACTATGGCATCTACCACAGTCTGTACACTGCTGACAGTCACCATAAGTACACAGACCTCAGTACTGTACACACAACCACAGAATGTCCAGGTTATGTCACCAAATATAACCCCTACTATACATAACATGTATAGCAGCCTGATATCTCACTGGCTTGTTATCAGATATGATGTCACTAATTATGGTGTACAGCACATATGCACCCCTTACTGCATGACATATGTACAAAAGTTGACAGGGTTGTGGCTGGAGGCACATACAGAGGGCCAATATTGACATGTTGCTTTGATAACCTCATACATTTACTGCTGTAACAGGGTTTGTTGCAACATATGTCCTATGATGGATATGAAGTCAGTAACTCTCACGGCTGTTACCATCTACAGACTGCAATCCTCACACTACCTTCTGCACTTCACAGATAAATGCTCTGTGGATAACACTGAAACAAAAGGCACCACACACTGGCCATTCTACAGATGACCCTACAGATGGGTGTTTCCTCATAAACATAGCACTGACATAGCAGGTATTAAAATATGTAGGACAGCCATATCCACAAACACCCTGTTAAACCCACATTACTCTAAATGCAGTATAGCAACACTTACAGTCTGTAGTCAGGTCAGGCACATACCTCTCCTATATGTTGGCTTGTTTCCACAGTGTATGTTGTTAGGGGTAAAGCCCCAATCCATCTGAGATGCTGTTTCCCAAACAACAGATCAAGTTCCTGCTCACAGTGAATGAAAGGCCCAACGCCAACATGATGTTCCTAGATATTGGAGTGTGTTTCCATGCAATTAGCTATGGGAATGTTACCACAGCTATTCCACATGCAATCAGCTAGAGGAGGGCTGCAATTCATGCAGAGACCATCAGCTGATCCTGAGCATCACTTAAAGTACACATGCTACTGCCTAAGCAAAGAATGTGTAAGTCTCCACATCCACCAGAGAGGGAGTGAGAGAGGCAGACAGAAGCAAAGAAAAGCCAGGGAGGGGTGGGAGAGTAAAACTTAAGCATATTTGCATCTCACACCTACCAGTACAGGGGGTATCAAACCCCTGATGGCTATGTAGTGCTATCACATGTCCATGTAGTTATTGGATGCATCACATAGGTTACATATGGAGGAGCCCTCAGAACGTATATGTGATGGTGAGTGACATCTGCAACAGGGATATGGTAGCTATGCAGTGGGTGTAGTACACGTGTCTGTCTGCATGAATAGGTGTCAGCATCAACACAGCCACACTCTCACAGGGATGCATGTACATTGACACACTTGGCAGGGCGAGGAATACTACTCATCACTAGGGGGATTGCCACAACACAGTACTGTGCAGGTATCACGTGCACCACAGGAGTCATATGGAGGTTATATGTGCAAAGGGTATATGGAGGTGTCTGACATCAGACAGCATGCTTCAGTATGCCAATGTGGGTAGTAGTGAGTGTGAATATGGTCATACGCATCATACAACACACACACATACATGGGTGCCAGTACTTACATGTATGGGTGCACTGCTTCAGGGGTGTGTTGTGGTCGATGGTGCCAGATGGCTATATAAGGCTAGGTGATGGGTATACCAGAAAGCTTGCAATAGTTCGTGCAAGACTAGTGCAATTTGTAGAAATGTACTCAGTAGCCGAGTACATTTCTGCAAAATCAAAATGGAGCTATGACAGCTTCAAATAAAGGCTGCATATCACTGAGCAAGCATGCCAATGGCCAAGTAGAAGGCCATTGGCATTGCAAACAATAAAATAAATGAAAAAAACAACTTATAATTTTTTTTTCGCCGATCTCGGCTGTTTAAGCATAGGGCAGCGGCGTTCCAATGGGATCGGGGGGAAAATAAGAAAATAAACTTAAAATGGGCATTCTAACTAAAATCAGTATTCTGCCATGCAAGTCAATGGCAGACAGAAGACAACCTGGCCAGTGAGTAGTAGTTGCTAAGGGTGGAGGCTCAGTGTGGGACATGTACCTATGCATTAGCAGGCAATCCTATACAAATGAGGGGAAGGATAGTGAATCCCAGTTTTCCCCAGCATGTAAGACAGGTCCCATCAGTATAAGAGTATGAATAGCTGGGTGCAAGAATAGGACGTAGGAGACATCATGGTGTGTGTGTCAGGCATCCTGTAAGTGGATTGGAGGACTGTGGCTCGATTGCTCCTACCTTAGCACAGCTAAGTTAGGGGTGTGTCTAAACCTGCCTAGCACTCTTTACAAAGTATAAGTGGGTGTGCGCACTGTGCACTAGGTTTTACAGGAAGAGAAAAGAAGTTAAACAGGAAATAGCAGCACTGTGCACAATTGAGCACTCCATTTGCATGGTGCACACACAGGCTTAAACAGGAAGGCAATGGGAGGGAAAAACAGCAGTAAGAAGGTAACCAAGGAGAACTAGCTTATATGACAGGTAAAATGTATCAGAATCAGTCAATCACACAAGCAGCAGACAAGCCCAGCCCAGCACACCACTATAAATAATGCAAACACCTTTCCCTCTTGTTTGTCTCAATAACTGCACCACCGTTGTATACAAACGGGGAAATTTTACAAAACGAAAGCAAGAGAAAAAAATGTTAGGGGGTGCTTTTGCTATCATAAACCAGCATGTGCAAGATGCCGAGGGTGGTGATGATGTGAATGCTGCTGAGCAACCCACAGTGAGGAGATGGAGAAGACTGTACAGACCCAGGATAACATACCAAGGGCTACATGATCTGGAGATAGTGGAGCACTATAGGGTGGACATGGACCTCCTACAGCAGATTGTTGAGCTGTGCCTGCCATGCCTCACACACAGAACTAACTGAGGGGAACCCATCCCAGTGGATACCAAGGTATGTGTAGGCCTATGAATATTAGCTACAGGTACCTTCCAAAGGCCAACTGGGGATATGATGGGGATATCACAGGCATCAGCATCCAGGGTACTCCACCAGTTCCTGGATGCCATGTCAGCACATGTCGGTGAGCACATATATTTCTCCATCACCCGTGAGGTGTTGGCCAGCAATATGCATCTCTTCCATCAAATAGCAGAATACCCTGAGGTAGTGGGTGCAATAGACTGCACACACACACATATGCATCAAAGCACCACCTGGTGAGTGGGGTAGGATCTTCATCAACAGCAAGGGCTTCCCCTCCATCAACTGCCAGGTTGTGTGTAATGTCCAGGGTATAATAATGAATGTGTGTGCTGGCTGCCCTGGAAGCTACTACGATTCCCACATCTGGCATCTGACACAGCTGTACCAGAGATTTGCCAATGGAGACATCCCCCATGGTCACCTAGTGGGGGGTGCTGGATACGCACTGGGGCCATGGCTGATGACACCTGTCAGAAATGCACACACACCCAACAAGAACACCATAATGAGGCACACGTACAGACACGAATCATAATAGAGCGTGTATTTGGGATGCTCAAGACATGATTCCAGTGTCTGGACACATCTGGTGGAGCCTTGCAGTACTCACCAACTACATGTACCCAAATTGTCCTTGTATGTGCCATGCTACACAATATGATCCTGCAGAAACAGCTGCAGCAGGAAACGCATGGGGCAGGGCCACACAGCCCCCCACCATTGTCAAGGCCTACACAGGCACAGAGTGACTCAGAGGAGGAACAACCTGAGCCTGCCTCAGTAGGCAGAAGGAGGCATGTCCAGTATGCCCTGGCTTTGGCAAAGAGGCAACGCACAGCACATGCACTGACACAGTAGGGATCCAGGGAATGTCACCTCTCTCCGACTTGCACATACAGTAAAAGGGATGCCAAACATGACACTACCTGTGCCCAACCATGTATAGGGAATGTACTCTGTGCATCTGACATAGGCAGCACTGCAGCACCACCCTCAATACTGGGACACCCACAAGGTATGTGACTCACACATGCCAGTTGGGGGGGGGGGTCACATACCCAACAACAGTTACAGCAAGCAGGATAGGTGTAGGCAAACACAAACAAATGCTATACTATGGCCTCTGAATGAGTCTTATGTGTAACCCCGACCAGCCTACACAGACAGACTACAGCAGGTCAGGCAGTTGGATGTAAGATGTGAAGGCTAGGAAGTCAGAAACTAATATGTAGGCAGTGAAAGCTAGGATCTGTAGTACATTGGTATGCCTCTAGCAAGCACGATAGGTAAGACTACAGACTGAAATGGAGTACCTGACATACCAATACAGTCCTAGCAAATGTGTAAAAGTGTCAGGTGTGCCCCCCATCCTATGTACACTTATAGTAACAGTCAGGTGCGGCCCCACCTGTATAGAAATGTAGAAACAGTCAGGTGCCCTCCCCCCACTATGCAGAAATGCAGCAACAGTACATGCCAAATGACCAATGGATACCCTGCAGACACAGCATGCTACCTGTCGGTGTACAACACAAAGGTCAGCACCGTAGTACAAACAACCTGGGCTTGATCCACACATGCAATACAGATGGCCATACTGGGCATGCTCACACACTTAGAGGAATGAAGGTAATGCCAGTCAGCAACATACTGAAAGGTCATACTGGGCATGCTCACACACTTAAACACATGAAGGTCATGTCTGCAAACACGAGTGGACCAGACATATCTGGCAGTCGCAGTTCTTAGTGCAGACACGTCAGTATGCACTACTCCTGCCTTGCGCACACAGTGGATAGGAATACAGACATATATGTAAGGACAACACACTATAATAAGCCAAAGGTAGACGGACATATATGTGTGGAAGAAAGTCACCGTGACAAGGACCCATCTGGGACTGTCCTACCCAGCACACAGCCAAAGGGCCCCAAACACATGAGGTGCAGATGTTACTCACTGCAGATACTAGCCATCAGCATCTGTCAGCATGACAGACTATGTGGGGCTCGTGCCAGTTGTGCAACATAACTGTACAAGGAAGTAGTCATCTAGTAGCTGTATACATGTACCTGTGACATATGACCCTGTGTGTTCTCACATGTGGCATGTCAAACCCTACATGAATGGGTTATGGCCCATGCACATACCGTCATCCCCACAGTAGTAATATGACAAGCCTGCTGAGGTCATCCAATGTGAAATACACCTTTGTGAGAGCTGTAGCTCAGGAACCTCCATGGCGCATCCCATAACTGTGTACTGCTGTAGTGATAAACTAGTTAGGTAGTAGTTTTAACCCCAGAGTTGACAACTGTGCGAGTGTGTGTTTATGTGTGTCTGTCTGTTTCTGACTGTGTAGAGAGAAATGCTTTTTAGGATACTCATGCTCCATACAATTCATATACTCATCTTTGGCAAGGCTGCTGATGTCACTCACCTAGAAATACACCTCTGGAAAAGTCATATCCCAGTAATCTCTGTAGCATGTCCTGTAACTGCTGTAGTGTGATAAAGTAGTTAGGTAGGTGTTTTAACCCCAGACCTGGCAACTGTGCGTGTGTGTGTGTGTGTGTGTGTGTGTGTGTGTGTGTGTGTGTGTGTGCGTGTGTGTGCGTGTGTGTGCGTGTGTGTGCGTGTGTGTGTGTGTGTGTGTGTGTCTGACTGAGTAGAAAGCAATGATTTTTAGGCTACTCACACTCCGTACAATTCATATACTCAGCGTTGGCAAGGCTGCTGATGCCACTCACCTAGAAATACACCTCTGGGAAAATCACAGCCCAGTAATCTCTGTAGTGTGTTCTGTAACTGTATTCTGCTGTAATATGATAAAGTCGTTAGGTAGGTGTTCCAACCTCAGACCTGGCAACTGTGTGTGTGTGTGTGTGTGTGTGTGTGTGTGTGTGTGTGTGTGTGTGTGTGTGTGTGTGTGTGTGTGTGTGTGTTTGTGTGTGTATGTGTGTGTGTGTGTGTGTGTGTGTGTGTGTGTGTGTGTGTGTGTGTGTGTGTGTGTGTCTGACTGAGTAGAGAGCAATGCTTTTTAGGCTACTCACACTCCATACAATTCATATATTCAACTTTAGCAAGGCTGCTGATGTCACTCACCTAGAAATACACCTCTGGGAAATTCATAGCCAAGTAATCTCTGTAGCGCGTCCTATAACTCCATACTACTGTAGTGTGATAAAGTAGTTAGGTAGGTGTTCCAACCCCAGACCTGGCAACTGTGTATCTGTATGTGTGTGTGTGTGTGTGTGTGTGTGTGTGTGTGTCTGACTGCATAGATAGCAATGCTTATTAGACTACTCCCACTCCGTACAATTCATATACTCAACTATGGCAAGCCTGCTGATGTCACTCACCTAGAAATACACCTCTGGGAAAATCACGACCCAGTAATCTCCATAGTGGGTCCTGTAACTGCATACTGCTGTAGTGTGATAAAGTAGTTAATTAAGTGTTCTAACCACAGACTTGGCAACTGTGTGTGTGTGTGTGTGTGTGTGTGTGTGTGTGTGTGTGTGTGTGTGTGTGTGTGTGTGTGTGTGTGTGTGTGTGTGTGTGTGTGTGTGTGTGTGTGTGTGTGTGTCTGACTGAGTAGAGAGCAATGCTTTTTAGGCTACTCACACTCTGTACAATTCATATACTCAGCTTTGGCAAGGCTGCTGATGTCACTCACCTACACATACACCTCTGGGAAGAGTGTAGCCCAGTAATCTCTGTAGCGTGTCCTGTAACTGCATACTGCTATCGCATGATTTAGAACTGGGGTAGGGTTTCATACCCACCCATGGCAGTTCTGAATGTTTTGTGTGTGTTTCAAAGTTTGTGTATGGAGTGATGCATTATAGGCTACTCACTCACACTACAGCTGAAATGCCCTACTTTGGTAATCCTGTTGATGTCATTCATTGTGAAATACACCTTTGGAGAAGGATTTCTGCAGTAATCCTTGTAGGATGTGTCCTATAACAGCTCCATGCTGTAGTGGGGTATAGACCTCGGTCAGGGGTTCTATGCCCAAACATGTCAGTTGTGGATATTTTGTTTGTGTCTCACTGTCTGTGTAGGGAGCAATGCATTTTAGGCTAGTCACTCACAGTACAGTTGAACTGTCCTACTTTGGTAACCCTGCTGATGTCATACATTGTGAAATACACCTTTTGGGTAGAAGTACTCCAGTTATGTCCGTTGTGTGCACTATAACTGTGTAGTGTAATAAACTAGTTAGGTAGGGATTCTACTCCCAGACATGACCGGTGTGTGTGTGTGTGTGTGTGTGTGTGTGTGTGTGTGTGTGTGTGTGTGTGTGTGTGTGTGTGTGTGTGACTTGTATCATGTGTAGAGGTGGCTGTTAGTGTGTGACACCTGTGGGCAATGTGGAGGGGATTTGCTCAGTTCTTTTATGGTGGCCCTACTATATATCACCATGTCAACCATACAGGGATAACAGATGTAAATTAGCTGAGAGTCTGGGGTGTAAAGCCATGCCAAGATATGTGACATCAAGGCCAGCCAATCACAGTTAGCAACCCCATTACCCAGAGCACACACAACACTTGTCATATGTACACACATGCCTAGGCAGCAACCAATATGTGGGTAGTACACTGCATATTGGCCACTGATAGTAACTCTGCAGTGATAGCAGTGGGCTACAGAGGGCATGCCACCCTGCCCATCTGTCCAATATGCACATACATGCAGGCAGTGCACCTCCTCCATGTTCCAAAATGGACACCTGCACACCCGTGGTGCCTTCACATGTGACTCCCAAGGGACATACCATGCCTGATAACATGCCCTGTATGGACAGATGATACTGACATCAGGAAATGCTGTTTGCATGCTATCAATGTAGGTGCAGGGTAAACCTGTTGCCCATTACCAGTTCCTGCCAGAGGTGGGCAAGACTGGCACATATGATGGTAATCTGTGTTCACAACATGGACCAGACACCCCAGGTACAGTTCCACATCACTGTACATGCATGTGGGAGGCGTGCACATCCCAGACGCCATCCTTGTCATAGGGTAAGGAACATATAAATGGCAAGTGATGCACAGCATTGGCCACACACAATAGTCACTCAGGTTACTGGATTGGGGATGCAATACCCACCTGTGTGGGCAAATGCAGACACTACAGGCCTGAGACACAATGCAGACCATTGTCATGTGGCCTGATGCCAAGTAATAACCCAACCCCTACCCTTGTAAAGCCTGCTGGCACAGTTGACCGCCACATACCTGTGCAGACATGCACCCATGCATGTCAGAACTGGCACCCTGTGTGTTTGTGTGTGTGTGTTGTATGGTGCATCTGACTACATCCACACTCACTACAACTCCCAAGGCATACTGAAATATGCTGTTTGATGTCTGACACCTCATCATACTCTATGCCCATACTAGCTCCATATGACCCATGTGGTGCATGTGATACCTGCACATCGATGTGTTGTGGCAATCCGACTAGTGATGAGTTGCACTCCTGGCCCTGCCAAGTGTTTCAATGTGTGTGCTTCCCTGTGTGAGTGTGCCTGTGTTGATGCTGGCAGCTGTTCATGCAGACAGGCACGTACGCCACCTACTGTATCCCTGTTGCAAATGTCACTCACCATCACATATATGCTCTGAGTGCTCCACAGCAAGTAACCCATGTGGTGCATCCAATAACTGCAATGAATTGTGATAGCACTACATAGTTGTCAGGGGTTTGATACCCTGTGCTGGTAGGTGTGTGACACAAAAATGCTTCTGTTTTACTCTACCACCCCTCCCTGACATGCATCTGCCGCAGTCTGCTTTGGTGGATTTGGAGACCCACACCTGCTATGCTTAGGCAGCAACATGTGTATTTTAAGTGATGTTCATGATCAGCTGATGGCCTCTGCATGAATTGCAGCCCCCCAGCTGATTGCATGTGGAACAGCTGTGGTAACATTCCCATAGAAAATTGCATGGAAACACACTCCAATACCTAGGAACAACATGGTGGTGTTGGCCCTTTTCAGTCACTGTGAGCAGCAACTTGATCTGTTGTTTAGCAAACAGCATCTCAGATGGTTTGTGGATTTACCTCTAACACCATACACTGTGGAAAGAGGGCAACAAACAGAAGGGGGATGTATCTGACCTGACTATAGACTGTAAGTGCTGCTATACTGCATGTAGAGTAATGTTGGTTTAACAGTGTTTGTCTGGATATGCCTGCTGTACATGTCGCAATACCTGCCATGTCAGTTCCATGTATATGAGGGATCCCCATCCACAGGGTCATCTGCAGACTGGGCAGTGTTGTGCCTTTGGTTTCAAGTGTCAGCCATGGTGCAACTATCTGTGGAATGCAGAAGGTAGTTTGAGGAATGCAGTCTGTAGATAGTCAAGGCTGTGTCAGTTACTGACTTTATATCCCTCATAGGACATATGTTGCAACAAGCCCCGTTACAATGGTAAATTTATGAGGTTATCACAGCAACATGTCTATACTGGCCCTGTGTATGTGCTGTCAAACACACTTCTGTCAACCATTGTACATATGTCATGCATGAAGTGGTGCATATGTGCTGTACACTATAAATAGTGTCATTATATCTGATAACAAGCCAGTGATATCTCAGACTGCTACACATGTTATGTACAGTAGGGGTTATATTTCATGACATCACCTGGACATTCTGTGGATGATTGTAAGTACTGAGGTCTGTGTAGTGATGGTGAATGTCGGCAGTGTGTGTATTGTTAATATGTACTTTAGCCTGTTACAGACTGTGATAGATGTCATTGTTTTAGCACCCCTTCTATCTGATGTTACATGCTGCCCCATTGTATGGTACCGTTTTGCTATACATGTTTGTAGGGCCATACACACACATGTCCCATATCACAGACAGCTATCAGACCAAACTGGGTAGCAGCCCAGTATATGTAGGGACATTCTGTGAGTGGCACATATGAGGATGCTGTAGAACTGATAGTCCATATACTGTAATATTATGCTGGCTTACCATATGTGGCTGTGGCTGTGTTCACATTGGTTGTGGTTAAGCACTGTCACACAGGTGTATCTCACCCTGTGCTGTGACATGCCTATAGATCCTGTATCTATGCAGGTACATGTGTATTCCCACATGGGAGTTGTAGCCTAGTGTTGAGTCAGTCTGTCTGTAGCTTGCACTGTGCTTTGTTACATGCCTAGCAGATTACTGTACTTATCCAGTGAGATGTTATGTCCAGATACTTGCTAGATGTACTTCTGCTGGGCCACCATGACAGTCATGTATGTCAGACAAAGCAGTGGGATGCTGTTCAGAGTTATGTCACTAACTAGTGGGTAGTATGTGGCCATAGCACCTCTGTACCAGCGGTTATTATGTGTCAGGACAGACAGGGGTGCATGAATGCATAACCTATGGGGGCAAATGTATACCAGTATTTACATGTTCTACCCATCTACATGGCTGTTATTCACATTGACAGGCCTGGTCCACATGTCTTGCTTGAAGGGGTTCTGTGTATACCCCTGGACTGACCAACATGTGTCAGACTGTCCTCATATATTGGGCATATCGCAGCTGTAGTTCATAGGGCGTTACTGTGCTAGCAGTGATACTGTACTATGATGACCTTAGGATGTCTGTCAGTAGCCAATGGCACACATGTTAACAGCAGATGGGGCCTCTCACACACACCATGTCTGTGAATACGATCCCTATTACAGTAGCAATAGTCTACAAATATACCTGCAATACATGCATGACATCCCCTTGCACTGAGAAGTTGGGGCTATTGAGAGTGAGTTAGAGTTCCCTCCATGCGCAGGACATATGGCAAACATATACGTATATATAATTATACATATATCTATATAGATATGTACACATGCACATATCTTGCTTACTGTATGACAACAGTTTTACACACATGTGCCTGTGTTCCAGCCTCTGCCCTCCACCTACATACCTGGCTTTGCATATGTAACATGCTGTCAGGGGTTGTTATGTTTATAGGTTCATAGGTAGGTACTAGGCTATCTGCCCTAGGGCATTTATAAGCCTAGCCAGAATGTGTTGGATTTCACTTCCCTTTTAGACTAGATTCCTGAGCCTCTGTCCAGCAGGGCCATAGAAGTGATCCCAGGAGTAAATTTACGATTTCCCATCCACTCATCAAGATTTCTCTTGAAGAGGGTCAGCGAGGGCTCTGCCTAACATGGACTGGGATTCTATTCCAGAGTGAGGGAAGTCTTTGAGATATGAATCGATCCCTCCAGCATGTCCTGTTTATTGTTGTGCTAAGGTTTAAATCCCTGGAGCATGTAGCTCTAATGGATTTGGTTTTCTTGAGGTGGAGCATGTCCAACAATTCCGAGTTAGACATGGCCTTGCACGTCAGGCAGAGATCGCCTCTGAGTAGGTGGTAAGCAACTGAGTAGAGCTGGAGTTTCTTTAGTTGAGCTGCATAGGGCATCTGTATGAGGCCAACGATCCTCTTGGTGAGGTATTTGTGAGGCCTCTCCAGCTGTTGCAGGTGTCGGGTAAGGTACATCCCAAATGGGGCATTGTACTCAATTATGGGCCTGATGAGCGATGAGTAAAGGGGCACAATGACCTCTCTTGATCTAGATGTGAACCCTTTTGTGATTAGGTGAGCTATATAGAAGGTTTTTCTAACCATTTTGGCAATGTGATTGTCAAAGGAGAGGTTACTATCTACTTATGTCCCCAGATCCCTAATTACTTCTTCCGTACGTAGTGGATTACCTCCTATGTGGTAGTTAGTGGGCACTTTGTTTTTCCCAAAGGGGATGACTATGAACTTTTTGGCATTTAGCTTGAGGTCATGATTCTGACACCAGGTATCCATTTCAGTAAGACCCTTCTGGAGGATGCTTGTGTCAGCTGGCGAGTCAATTATGGCTCCCAGTTTGCAATCATCTGCGAACTTGGTAAGTCACAGTACTCCCGTGTTTGCCTGTACCTCAGAGAAGTATATACTGAACAAGAGGGGTCCCAGAACTGAGCCCTGTGGGATGCCACTTGTAACCAGTTTAGAGTCGAACATGGCATCCGCGACTCTGACTATGTGATTCTATCCCTGAGCCAGTTTGCAACCCATCTTGTGACATATGGGTTAATATTTAAGCTGGTAAGCTTATTTATGATGCCAGAGTGGGGTATTGTGTCGAAGGCTTTTGCAAGGTCCAGGTAGGCTGTGTGGACTACCTTTCCCTCATCTATGGCTTTGGTTACTATTTTGAAGAAGTCAACTAGGTTTAAGAGGCAGGATCTGCCTTTAACAAATCCAAATTGGGTAGGGTCCAGTGTTTGGAGGTTCCCAATGTCTTTGTTTATGAGATCCATAATGATGCACTCCATAGCCTTGCATACCAGGCTAGTCAGGCTTGTAGGGTGATAGTTCCTGGGATCCGTTGTGGCGCCATCTTTGTGGAGCGGGATCACTGTTGTGGTACACCATTCTTTGGGTACATAACCTGTGGTAAGGCTGAGTTGGAACAGTGAATTTATGTGGGGGTTTAGTTCATTTTGGAGCTCATGTAAGACGCAGCCTGGGATACCATCAGGTCCCATTGATGCTGTGTTTTTTACTTTGGAGAGGGCTGCTTTCACCTGTGTGTCTGTTGTCTGGGGGACTGCATTCTTCTGGGATAGACACTGGCCCTTTTGGGAGGGAAGGGGGGGTCTGTCTGCCAGGATGTTGGCAATGTCAGTGGGTTCAGTGTATTCTGTGCTATTTTGCACCAGCTCAGAGCAGATCTGTGAGTTGCCACCCAGATTCTTGACATAGCTAAAGAATGCCTTGTGATTATATTTAGAGTCTTTGTCAATTTTTCTTTCAAAGCTAGCCTTTGATGATTTTATGAGGGATCGAAGTTTCTTGCTAGTACTGATCAGGGATGCCTTCCCTTTTTGGGATTTTTGCCTTATCATGTAATAGTTTACTCCTTCTGTTGTATAGCTTATTTATGGCTGGGGGTCCACCAGACTGGTCTCCTGTTTTTGGAGGAGTGAGTCTTGGTTTTACTTGGGATGGCATGATCCATGCATTCCTGTAGGTGATCATAGAGTGCATTTGTAAAGGATTCTGCAGTTTGGGTAGCATTTTCAATTTGCCCGGGGGCTTTGAAACTTTCCACCTCAGTCTTGAGAATTGTGAAGTTTGCTTTTGAGAAATTTTTCACAGTGGTTTCTTTGGCTGGGGGTGGGGTTGGGATGTGGATGTCCATTGTGATTAGTTTATGCTGATCTTACCAACGAGGGATTTACCTCTGGTGTGGAACATTGAGTCCCCATGTTGGTGATGACCAAGTCCAATATGTTGTCCCCTCTTGTGGGAGTGGTGACCAGTTGTTCCATGGCATTTGAGTTTATAAACTCCAGGAACCGTTGGGTGAAAGAGTTGGGACTTGAGTAGTTTTCTCAGTCAGTGTTTGGGTAGTTGAAATCCCATAATATCATGGTGTATTGTGAGACCTTTATATTCTCCAATGTTCTCAGGAATACTGTGTGGGGGTCCTGAGACAAGGTGGGTGATCTGTAGCAGGCTACAAACTGAAAAGCAGTTTTACCTACTGTTAGTTGCACATGGATGGTTTCTGCTACCTCATGCAGTGCCACTAACTTGGAGGTGTGTGTATCCTTGATGAAAATGGATACTCCCCCACCTTTAGTATTTCGCTCCGAGTTCAGGGGCCGAACAGAATGGTATGAGTTGAATCCTGGTAGTGCTGGGGTGCTCTCTGGGGCCTTGAGCTAGGTTTCTGTTACTGCACAGATATCGATTTTCTCCATACTGAGGAGTGCCTCGAGTGCATGCATCTTGAGGTTAAGACTTCTGGCGTTGAGTCGCATTACCCTTAGTTTTTTGTTTCTGGTATTGTCTATGGAGGTGGGTTTGTCTTTTGAGCCTTGCCTAAAAAAGGCAATATGGGGGTGGCAAGAACCTTAACCAGTATTTGAAAGCCTAAGGGTGACAGGTGCAAGCCGTCCCTGGCGAAGCAACGAGGCTTGTCGAGCATGTCATCCCAGGCTGACAGATACTGGATCCCCTTTGAATGACACCAATAGCTTAGCCAATTGTTAAAATTGATCATTTTGTCTTTATACCATGGCATCATTCTTGGTGAGGGCAAGATGCTACTCAGGGTCAGGGTCATACCGGCCTGGGCTACATGATCAGAGAGCTCCTCTATGTCTCTTTTCATGTAGTCCAGTGAGGTACATCTCAGGTCATTCACACCAACATGGACAATGACAGAGTCATATTTGTACCTGCTGTGGAGTGACCTGAGTGCTTGTGTTATATGGCAGATCTTGGCACCCAACAGGCAGCTTACAGTGACCTTCTCCTTGTTCAGTCTGTTGAGTGGGACGTCAGTGTGCCTGACAATAGAGTCTCCAATTACTAGTGTATTAGGTGTGTTATTTAGCCTTAGGGGCTGCGACTGCATGGCACACTGACTTTGTGAAGTATGTGATACGTGAAAGTTGTTGTGGGATAGCGGTTGCTTGGATGTCTGCTTTGGAGGTCTCTGTTGCTTTGGCAGATTTTTATTTAGAGCCTCTGAGTATGTTTTTGTGAGATTATGTGTCTTGTTTGCTGGTGCAATTGGTCTATGTAAGACTGGTTGTGTGGTGCAAGTGGTTTCCTTCTCCTCCTGACTGACTGTGCCAGTCTTGGGTTGAGAGAGCTCGGCCTCCAGTTTGGCTGTATAGTTGCATCTCTCACATATATTTGAGTTTGTTGGAAGGAGGAGAGGGTTATCTGTGTAAATAAGGCAATTGTAACATTGCCTCAAGATTCCCAGATTCACCAGCTGGACTGCAGAGTATACCTGAAACTGCACTTTGGACATGCCTGAATGGTTTAAAGAACTGATTTATTGATTGTCCGGAATGGACGAATAGAGAGCCCTGTACTTCTGGATAGTATAAGGGGTGTAGTGCTAAAGGTTGTTAGTGCTTACTGAGAAATTTGAGCAAGTGCTGGGCTGTCGAATGAAGGTTGAGTGCTTATTTTGAGAGTTTGACTAGTTCTAATGTAAAAATTGAAGAGCAGACTTTGTGGAGCTGGAAATAGTTTAAAACTGCTTAAACGGCACTCCATGACATTGCACGACATTGCGCGATGCGCAAATTCGTGCAAAACCAAG
Source organism: Protopterus annectens (assembly GCF_019279795.1). Lineage (NCBI taxonomy): Eukaryota > Metazoa > Chordata > Ceratodontiformes > Protopteridae > Protopterus > Protopterus annectens. The sequence goes on along the minus strand of NC_056726.1, from coordinate 1,861,812,047 downwards.
CAAATGCGGGAACTTGAAAGAGATAAGAATTAGCCCAAAACAGCCAATAAGCTACTAGTTGCTGGGCTGAGACCACTCCTCCAGGGGTAGATAGGCTGCTCAAAGCTCCCCACTCTCACTGGTGAACAGAGAAGCTTCCTCCTATCCAAGTAAGGATATGGGCAACACAGGAACTTATACCACAGCCCAGAATTCAGCAAAACCTGAAATCTGGATTATTCTAGTTCAAACAAGGCGGGAAACAAGAATATTTTTTTTTTCTTTTTTACAACAGAGCAACAGTAACTTAACAGAAAAACACTGTAAATGCTTTAAACAGGCTAGCGCACTTGAGTGCATAGCCTACAACAGTTAAACAACACAAAAACAATTAAAGAAGTGCAGGAGCAGTAAAACTGCAGGTATTAGAATAGCTATAAACTCGCTTTTCGGTGACAATATGCAGTCGCAAATAGAAAGGCAGAGAAAAAGTACTTAATCTGTTTAAAGTCTCTCTTTTCATCTCTCTGCTGCTTGTAACTCTCTGCAGGACCATGAGGAGCTGTGCTGAGTCTGAAACAAGAGCAAAACCATGCAAATGTGAGTTTTAAGGCAGGAACTTGAAAGAGATAGGAATTAGCCCAAAACAGCCAATAAGCTACTAGTTGCTGGGCTGAGACCACTCCTCCAGGGACAGATAGGCTGCTCAAAGCTCCCCACTCTCACTGGTGAACAGAGAAGCTTCCTACTATCCAAGTAAGGATATGGGCAACACAGGAACTTATACCACAGCCCAGAATTCAGCAAAACCTGAAATCAGGACTATTCTAGTTCAGAAAAGGCAGGAAACAAGAATATTTTTTTTGTTTTTTTTTTTCTTTTTTACAACTGAGCAACAGTAACTTAACAAAAAAACACTGTAAATGCTATTAACAGGCTAGCGCACTTGAGTATGTTCCTAGATATTGGAGTGTGTTTCCATGCAATTAGCTATGGGAATGTTACCACAGCTATTCCACATGCAATCAGCTAGAGGAGGGCTGCAATTCATGCAGAGACCATCAGCTGATCCTGAGCATCACTTAAAGTACACATGCTACTGCCTAAGCAAAGAATGTGTAAGTCTCCACATCCACCAGAGAGGGAGTGAGGGAGGCAGACAGAAGCAAAGAAAAGCCAGGAAGGGGTGGGAGAGTAAAACTTAAGCATATTTGCATCTCACACCTACCAGTACAGGGGGTATCAAACCCCTGATGGCTATGTAGTGCTATCACATGTCCATGTAGTTATTGGATGCATCACATAGGTTACATATGGAGGAGCCCTCAGAACGTATATGTGATGGTGAGTGACATCTGCAACAGGGATTTGGTAGCTATGCAGTGGGTGTAGTACACATGTCTGTCTGCATGAATAGGTGTCAGCATCAACACAGCCACACTCTCACAGGGATGCATGTACATTGACACACTTGGCAGGGCGAGGAATACTACTCATCACTAGGGGGATTGCCACAACACAGTACTGTGCAGGTATCACGTGCACCACAGGAGTCATATGGAGGTTATATGTGCAAAGGGTATATGGAGGTGTCTGACATCAGACAGCATGCTTCAGTATGCCAATGTGGGTAGTAGTGAGTGTGAATATGGTCATACGCATCATACAACACACACACATACATGGGTGCCAGTACTTACATGTATGGGTGCACTGCTTCAGGGGTGTGTTGTGGTCGATGGTGCCAGATGGCTATATAAGGCTAGGTGATGGGTATACCAGAAAGCTTGCAATAGTTCGTGCAAGACTAGTGCAATTTGTAGAAATGTACTCAGTAGCCGAGTACATTTCTGCAAAATCAAAAATGGAGCTATGACAGCTTCAAATAAAGGCTGCATATCACTGAGCAAGCATGCCAATGGCCAAGTAGAAGGCCATTGGCATTGCAAACAATAAAATAAATGAAAAAAACAACTTATAATTTTTTTTTCGCCGATCTCGGCTGTTTAAGCATAGGGCAGCGGCGTTCCAATGGGATCGGGGGGAAAATAAGAAAATAAACTTAAAATGGGCATTCTAACTAAAATCAGTATTCTGCCATGCAAGTCAATGGCAGACAGAAGACAACCTGGCCAGTGAGTAGTAGTTGCTAAGGGTGGAGGCTCAGTGTGGGACATGTACCTATGCATTAGCAGGCAATCCTATACAAATGAGGGGAAGGATAGTGAATCCCAGTTTTCCCCAGCATGTAAGACAGGTCCCATCAGTGTAAGAGTATGAATAGCTGGGTGCAAGACTAGGATATAGGTGAAATCATGGGGGTGTGTGTCAGGCATACTGTAAGTGGATTGGAGTACAGTGGCTCGGGATTGCTCCTACCTTAGCACAGCTAAGTTAGGGGTGTGTCTAAACCTGCCTAGCACTCTTTACAAAGTATAAGTGGGTGTGCGCACTGTGCACTAGGTTTTACAGGAAGAGAAAAGAAGTTAAACAGGAAATAGCAGCACTGTGCACAATTGAGCACTCCATTTGCATGGTGCACACACAGGCTTAAACAGGAAGGCAATGGGAGGGAAAAACAGCAGTAAGAAGGTAACCAAGGAGAACTAGCTTATATGACAGGTAAAATGTATCAGAATCAGTCAATCACACAAGCAGCAGACAAGCCCAGCCCAGCACACCACTATAAACAATGCAAACACCTTTCCCTCTTGTTTTTCTCAATAACTGCACCACCGTTGTATACAAACGGGGAAATTTTACAAAACGAAAGCAAGAGAAAAAAATGTTAGGGGGTGCTTTTGCTATCATAAACCAGCATGTGCAAGATGCCGAGGGTGGTGATGATGTGAATGCTGCTGAGCAACCCACAGTGAGGAGATGGAGAAGACTGTACAGACCCAGGATAACATACCAAGGGCTACATGATCTGGAGATAGTGGAGCACTATAGGGTGGACATGGACCTCCTACAGCAGATTGTTGAGCTGTGCCTGCCATGCCTCACACACAGAACTAACTGAGGGGAACCCATCCCAGTGGATACCAAGGTATGTGTAGGCCTATGAATATTAGCTACAGGTACCTTCCAAAGGCCAACTGGGGATATGATGGGGATATCACAGGCATCAGCATCCAGGGTACTCCACCAGTTCCTGGATGCCATGTCAGCACATGTCGGTGAGCACATATATTTCTCCATCACCCGTGAGGTGTTGGCCAGCAATATGCATCTCTTCCATCAAATAGCAGAATACCCTGAGGTAGTGGGTGCAATAGACTGCACACACACACATATGCATCAAAGCACCACCTGGTGAGTGGGGTAGGATCTTCATCAACAGCAAGGGCTTCCCCTCCATCAACTGCCAGGTTGTGTGTAATGTCCAGGGTATAATAATGAATGTGTGTGCTGGCTGCCCTGGAAGCTACTACGATTCCCACATCTGGCATCTGACACAGCTGTACCAGAGATTTGCCAATGGAGACATCCCCCATGGTCACCTAGTGGGGGGTGCTGGATACACTGGGGCCATGGCTGATGACACCTGTCAGAAATGCACACACACCCAACAAGAACACCATAATGAGGCACACGTACAGACACGAATCATAATAGAGCATGTATTTGGGATGCTCAAGACATGATTCCAGTGTCTGGACACATCTGGTGGAGCCTTGCAGTACTCACCAACTACATGTACCCAAATTGTCCTTGTATGTGCCATGCTACACAATATGATCCTGCAGAAACAGCTGCAGCAGGAAACGCATGGGGCAGGGCCACACAGCCCCCCACCATTGTCAAGGCCTACACAGGCACAGAGTGACTCAGAGGAGGAACAACCTGAGCCTGCCTCAGTAGGCAGAAGGAGGCGTGTCCAGTATGCCCTGGCTTTGGCAAAGAGGCAACGCACAGCACATGCACTGACACAGTAGGGATCCAGGGAATGTCACCTCTCTCCGACTTGCACATACAGTAAAAGGGATGCCAAACATGACACTACCTGTGCCCAACCATGTATAGGGAATGTACTCTGTGCATCTGACATAGGCAGCACTGCAGCACCACCCTCAATACTGGGACACCCACAAGGTATGTGACTCACACATGCCAGTTGGGGGGGGGGTCACATACCCAACAACAGTTACAGCAAGCAGGATAGGTGTAGGCAAACACAAACAAATGCTATACTATGGCCTCTGAATGAGTCTTATGTGTAACCCCCACCAGCCTACACAGACAGACTACAGCAGGTCAGGCAGTTGGATGTAAGATGTGAAGGCTAGGAAGTCAGAAACTAATATGTAGGCAGTGAAAGCTAGGATCTGTAGTACATTGGTATGCCTCTAGCAAGCACGATAGGTAAGACTACAGACTGAAATGGAGTACCTGACATACCAATACAGTCCTAGCAAATGTGTAAAAGTGTCAGGTGTGCCCCCCATCCTATGTACACTTATAGTAACAGTCAGGTGCGCCCCCCCACTCCTGTATAGAAATGTAGAAACAGTCAGGTGCCCTCCCCCCACTATGCAGAAATGCAGCAACAGTACATGCCAAATGACCAATGGATACCCTGCAGACACAGCATGCTACCTGTCGGTGTACAACACAAAGGTCAGCACCGTAGTACAAACAACCTGGGCTTGATCCACACATGCAATACAGATGGCCATACTGGGCATGCTCACACACTTAGAGGAATGAAGGTAATGCCAGTCAGCAACATACTGAAAGGTCATACTGGGCATGCTCACACACTTAAACACATGAAGGTCATGTCTGCAAACACGAGTGGACCAGACATATCTGGCAGTCGCAGTTCTTAGTGCAGACACGTCAGTATGCACTACTCCTGCCTTGCGCACACAGTGGATAGGAATACAGACATATATGTAAGGACAACACACTATAATAAGCCAAAGGTAGACGGACATATATGTGTGGAAGAAAGTCACCGTGACAAGGACCCATCTGGGACTGTCCTACCCAGCACACAGCCAAAGGGCCCCAAACACATGAGGTGCAGATGTTACTCACTGCAGATACTAGCCATCAGCATCTGTCAGCATGACAGACTATGTGGGGCTCGTGCCAGTTGTGCAACATAACTGTACAAGGAAGTAGTCATCTAGTAGCTGTATACATGTACCTGTGACATATGACCCTGTGTGTTCTCACATGTGGCATGTCAAACCCTACATGAATGGGTTATGGCCCATGCACATACCGTCATCCCCACAGTAGTAATATGACAAGCCTGCTGAGGTCATCCAATGTGAAATACACCTTTGTGAGAGCTGTAGCTCAGGAACCTCCATGGCGCATCCCATAACTGTGTACTGCTGTAGTGATAAACTAGTTAGGTAGTAGTTTTAACCCCAGAGTTGACAACTGTGCGAGTGTGTGTTTATGTGTGTCTGTCTGTTTCTGACTGTGTAGAGAGAAATGCTTTTTAGGATACTCATGCTCCATACAATTCATATACTCATCTTTGGCAAGGCTGCTGATGTCACTCACCTAGAAATACACCTCTGGAAAAGTCATATCCCAGTAATCTCTGTAGCATGTCCTGTAACTGCTGTAGTGTGATAAAGTAGTTAGGTAGGTGTTTTAACCCCAGACCTGGCAACTGTGCGTGTGTGTGTGTGTGTGTGTGTGTGTGTGTGTGTGTGTGTGTGTGTGTGTGTGTGTGTGTGTGTGTGTGTGTGTGTGTGTGTGTGTGTCTGACTGAGTAGAAAGCAATGATTTTTAGGCTACTCACACTCCGTACAATTCATATACTCAGCGTTGGCAAGGCTGCTGATGCCACTCACCTAGAAATACACCTCTGGGAAAATCACAGCCCAGTAATCTCTGTAGTGTGTTCTGTAACTGTATTCTGCTGTAATATGATAAAGTCGTTAGGTAGGTGTTCCAACCTCAGACCTGGCAACTGTGTGTGTGTGTGTGTGTGTGTGTGTGTGTGTGTGTGTGTGTGTGTGTGTGTGTGTGTGTGTGTGTGTGTGTGTGTGTGTGTGTGTGTGTGTGTGTGTGTGTGTGTGTGTGTGTGTGTGTGTGTGTGTGTGTGTGTGTGTGTGTGTGTGTCTGACTGAGTAGAGAGCAATGCTTTTTAGGCTACTCACACTCCATACAATTCATATATTCAACTTTAGCAAGGCTGCTGATGTCACTCACCTAGAAATACACCTCTGGGAAATTCATAGCCAAGTAATCTCTGTAGCGCGTCCTATAACTCCATACTACTGTAGTGTGATAAAGTAGTTAGGTAGGTGTTCCAACCCCAGACCTGGCAACTGTGTATCTGTATGTGTGTGTGTGTGTGTGTGTGTGTGTGTGTGTGTGTGTGTGTGTGTGTGTGTGTGTGTGTGTGTGTGTGTGTGTCTGACTGCATAGATAGCAATGCTTATTAGACTACTCCCACTCCGTACAATTCATATACTCAACTATGGCAAGCCTGCTGATGTCACTCACCTAGAAATACACCTCTGGGAAAATCACGACCCAGTAATCTCCATAGTGGGTCCTGTAACTGCATACTGCTGTAGTGTGATAAAGTAGTTAATTAAGTGTTCTAACCACAGACTTGGCAACTGTGTGTGTGTGTGTGTGTGTGTGTGTGTGTGTGTGTGTGTGTGTGTGTGTGTGTGTGTGTGTGTGTGTGTGTGTGTGTGTGTGTCTGACTGAGTAGAGAGCAATGCTTTTTAGGCTACTCACACTCTGTACAATTCATATACTCAGCTTTGGCAAGGCTGCTGATGTCACTCACCTACACATACACCTCTGGGAAGAGTGTAGCCCAGTAATCTCTGTAGCGTGTCCTGTAACTGCATACTGCTATCGCATGATTTAGAACTGGGGTAGGGTTTCATCTCCACCCATGGCAGTTCTGAATGTTTTGTGTGTGTTTCAAAGTTTGTGTATGGAGTGATGCATTATAGGCTACTCACTCACACTACAGTTGAAATGCCCTACTTTGGTAATCCTGTTGATGTCATTCATTGTGAAATACACCTTTGGAGAAGGATTTCTGCAGTAATCCTTGTAGGATGTGTCCTATAACAGCTCCATGCTGTAGTGGGGTATAGACCTCGGTCAGGGGTTCTATGCCTAAACATGTCAGTTGTGGATATTTTGTTTGTGTCTCACTGTCTGTGTAGGGAGCAATGCATTTTAGGCTAGTCACTCACAGTACAGTTGAACTGTCCTACTTTGGTAACCCTGCTGATGTCATACATTGTGAAATACACCTTTTGGGTAGAAGTACTCCAGTTATGTCCGTTGTGTGCACTATAACTGTGTAGTGTAATAAACTAGTTAGGTAGGGATTCTACTCCCAGACATGACCGGTGTGTGTGTGTGTGTGTGTGTGTGTGTGTGTGTGTGTGTGTGTGTGTGTGTGTGTGTGTGTGTGTGTGTGTGACTTGTATCATGTGTAGAGGTGGCTGTTAGTGTGTGACACCTGTGGGCAATGTGGAGGGGATTTGCTCAGTTCTTTTATGGTGGCCCTACTATATATCACCATGTCAACCATACAGGGATAACAGATGTAAATTAGCTGAGAGTCTGGGGTGTAAAGCCATGCCAAGATATGTGACATCAAGGCCAGCCAATCACAGTTAGCAACCCCATTACCCAGAGCACACACAACACTTGTCATATGTACACACATGCCTAGGCAGCAGCCAATATGTGGGTAGTACACTGCATATTGGCCACTGATAGTAACTCTGCAGTGATAGCAGTGGGCTACAGAGGGCATGCCACCCTGCCCATCTGTCCAATATGCACATACATGCAGGCAGTGCACCTCCTCCATGTTCCAAAATGGACACCTGCACACCCGTGGTGCCTTCACATGTGACTCCCAAGGGACATACCATGCCTGATAACATGCCCTGTATGGACAGATGATACTGAAATCAGGAAATGCTGTTTGCATGCTATCAATGTAGGTGCAGGGTAAACCTGTTGCCCATTACCAGTTCCTGCCAGAGGTGGGCAAGACTGGCACATATGATGGTAATCTGTGTTCACAACATGGACCAGACACCCCAGGTACAGTTCCACATCACTGTACATGCATGTGGGAGGCGTGCACATCCCAGATGCCATCCTTGTCATAGGGTAAGGAACATATAAATGGCAAGTGATGCACAGCATTAGCCACACACAATAGTCACTCAGGTTACTGGATTGGGGATGCAATACCCACCTGTGTGGGCAAATGCAGACACTACAGGCCTGAGACACAATGCAGACCATTGTCATGTGGCCTGATGCCAAGTAATAACCCAACCCCTACCCTTGTAAAGCCTGCTGGCACAGTTGACCGCCACATACCTGTGCAGACATGCACCCATGCATGTCAGAACTGGCACCCTGTGTGTTTGTGTGTGTGTGTTGTATGGTGCATCTGACTACATCCACACTCACTACAACTCCCAAGGCATACTGAAATATGCTGTTTGATGTCTGACACCTCATCATACTCTATGCCCATACTAGCTCCATATGACCCATGTGGTGCATGTGATACCTGCACATCGATGTGTTGTGGCAATCCGACTAGTGATGAGTTGCACTCCTGGCCCTGCCAAGTGTTTCAATGTGTGTGCTTCCCTGTGTGAGTGTGCCTGTGTTGATGCTGGCAGCTGTTCATGCAGACAGGCACGTGTACGTCACCTACTGTATCCCTGTTGCAAATGTCACTCACCATCACATATATGCTCTGAGTGCTCCACAGCAAGTAACCCATGTGGTGCATCCAATAACTGCAATGAATTGTGATAGCACTACATAGTTGTCAGGGGTTTGATACCCTGTGCTGGTAGGTGTGTGACACAAAAATGCTTCTGTTTTACTCTACCACCCCTCCCTGACATGCATCTGCCGCAGTCTGCTTTGGTGGATTTGGAGACCCACACCTGCTATGCTTAGGCAGCAACATGTGTATTTTAAGTGATGTTCATGATCAGCTGATGGCCTCTGCATGAATTGCAGCCCCCCAGCTGATTGCATGTGGAACAGCTGTGGTAACATTCCCATAGAAAATTGCATGGAAACACACTCCAATACCTAGGAACAACATGGTGGTGTTGGCCCTTTTCAGTCACTGTGAGCAGCAACTTGATCTGTTGTTTAGCAAACAGCATCTCAGATGGTTTGCGGATTTACCTCTAACACCATACACTGTGGAAAGAGGGCAACAAACAGAAGGGGGATGTATCTGACCTGACTATAGACTGTAAGTGCTGCTATACTGCATGTAGAGTAATGTTGGTTTAACAGTGTTTGTCTGGATATGCCTGCTGTACATGTCGCAATACCTGCCATGTCAGTTCCATGTATATGAGGGATCCCCATCCACAGGGTCATCTGCAGACTGGGCAGTGTTGTGCCTTTGGTTTCAAGTGTCAGCCATGGTGCAACTATCTGTGGAATGCAGAAGGTAGTTTGAGGAATGCAGTCTGTAGATAGTCAAGGCTGTGTCAGTTACTGACTTTATATCCCTCATAGGACATATGTTGCAACAAGCCCCGTTACAATGGTAAATTTATGAGGTTATCACAGCAACATGTCTATACTGGCCCTGTGTATGTGCTGTCAAACACACTTCTGTCAACCATTGTACATATGTCATGCATGAAGTGGTGCATATGTGCTGTACACTATAAATAGTGTCATTATATCTGATAACAAGCCAGTGATATCTCAGACTGCTACACATGTTATGTACAGTAGGGGTTATATTTCATGACATCACCTGGACATTCTGTGGATGATTGTAAGTACTGAGGTCTGTGTAGTGATGGTGAATGTCGGCAGTGTGTGTATTGTTAATATGTACTTTAGCCTGTTACAGACTGTGATAGATGTCATTGTTTTAGCACCCCTTCTATCTGATGTTACATGCTGCCCCATTGTATGGTACCGTTTTGCTATACATGTTTGTAGGGCCATACACACACATGTCCCATATCACAGACAGCTATCAGACCAAACTGGGTAGCAGCCCAGTACATGTAGGGACATTCTGTGAGTGGCACATATGAGGATGCTGTAGAACTGATAGTCCATATACTGTAATATTATGCTGGCTTACCATATGTGGCTGTGGCTGTGTTCACATTGGTTGTGGTTAAGCACTGTCACACAGGTGTATCTCACCCTGTGCTGTGACATGCCTATAGATCCTGTATCTATGCAGGTACATGTGTATTCCCACATGGGAGTTGTAGCCTAGTGTTGAGTCAGTCTGTCTGTAGCTTGCACTGTGCTTTGTTACATGCCTAGCAGATTACTGTACTTATCCAGTGAGATGTTATGTCCAGATACTTGCTAGATGTACTTCTGCTGGGCCACCATGACAGTCATGTATGTCAGACAAAGCAGTGGGATGCTGTTCAGAGTTATGTCACTAACTAGTGGGTAGTATGTGGCCATAGCACCTCTGTACCAGCGGTTATTATGTGTCAGGACAGACAGGGGTGCATGAATGCATAACCTATGGGGGCAAATGTATACCAGTATTTACATGTTCTACCCATCTACATGGCTGTTATTCACATTGACAGGCCTGGTCCACATGTCTTGCTTGAAGGGGTTCTGTGTATACCCCTGGACTGACCAACATGTGTCAGACTGTCCTCATATATTGGGCATATCGCAGCTGTAGTTCATAGGGGCGTTACTGTGCTAGCAGTGATACTGTACTATGATGACCTTAGGATGTCTGTCAGTAGCCAATGGCACACATGTTAACAGCAGATGGGGCCTCTCACACACACCATGTCTGTGAATACGATCCCTATTACAGTAGCAATAGTCTACAAATATACCTGCAATACATGCATGACATCCCCTTGCACTGAGAAGTTGGGGCTATTGAGAGTGAGTTAGAGTTCCCCTCCATGTGCAGGACATATGGCAAACATATACGTATATATAATTATACATATATCTATATAGATATGTACACATGCACATATCTTGCTTACTGTATGACAACAGTTTTACACACATGTGCCTGTGTTCCAGCTTCTGCCCTCCACCTACATACCTGGCTTTGCATATGTAACATGCTGTCAGGGGTTGTTATGTTTATAGGTTCATAGGTAGGTACTAGGCTATCTGCCCTAGGGCATTTATAAGCCTAGCCAGAATGTGTTGGATTTCACTTCCCTTTTAGACTAGATTCCTGAGCCTCTGTCCAGCAGGGCCATAGAAGTGATCCCAGGAGTAAATTTACGATTTCCCATCCACTCATCAAGATTTCTCTTGAAGAGGGTCAGCGAGGGGCTCTGCCTAACATGGACTGGGATTCTATTCCAGAGTGAGGGAAGTCTTTGAGATATGAATCGATCCCTCCAGCATGTCCTGTTTATTGTTGTGCTAAGGTTTAAATCCCTGGAGCATGTAGCTCTAATGGATTTGGTTTTCTTGAGGTGGAGCATGTCCAACAATTCCGAGTTAGACATGGCCTTGCACGTCAGGCAGAGATCGCCTCTGAGTAGGTGGTAAGCAACTGAGTAGAGCTGGAGTTTCTTTAGTTGAGCTGCATAGGGCATCTGTATGAGGCCAACGATCCTCTTGGTGAGGTATTTGTGAGGCCTCTCCAGCTGTTGCAGGTGTCGGGTAAGGTACATCCCAAATGGGGCATTGTACTCAATTATGGGCCTGATGAGCGATGAGTAAAGGGGCACAATGACCTCTCTTGATCTAGATGTGAACCCTTTTGTGATTAGGTGAGCTATATAGAAGGTTTTTCTAACCATTTTGGCAATGTGATTGTCAAAGGAGAGGTTACTATCTACTTATGTCCCCAGATCCCTAATTACTTCTTCCGTACGTAGTGGATTACCTCCTATGTGGTAGTTAGTGGGCACTTTGTTTTTCCCAAAGGGGATGACTATGAACTTTTTGGCATTTAGCTTGAGGTCATGATTCTGACACCAGGTATCCATTTCAGTAAGACCCTTCTGGAGGATGCTTGTGTCAGCTGGCGAGTCAATTATGGCTCCCAGTTTGCAATCATCTGCGAACTTGGTAAGTCACAGTACTCCCGTGTTTGCCTGTACCTCAGAGAAGTATATACTGAACAAGAGGGGTCCCAGAACTGAGCCCTGTGGGATGCCACTTGTAACCAGTTTAGAGTCGAACATGGCATCTGCGACTCTGACTATGTGATTCTATCCCTGAGCCAGTTTGCAACCCATCTTGTGACATATGGGTTAATATTTAAGCTGGTAAGCTTATTTATGATGCCAGAGTGGGGTATTGTGTCGAAGGCTTTTGCAAGGTCCAGGTAGGCTGTGTGGACTACCTTTCCCTCATCTATGGCTTTGGTTACTATTTTGAAGAAGTCAACTAGGTTTAAGAGGCAGGATCTGCCTTTAACAAATCCAAATTGGGTAGGGTCCAGTGTTTGGAGGTTCCCAATGTCTTTGTTTATGAGATCCATAATGATGCACTCCATAGCCTTGCATACCAGGCTAGTCAGGCTTGTAGGGTGATAGTTCCTGGGATCCGTTGTGGCGCCATCTTTGTGGAGCGGGATCACTGTTGTGGTACACCATTCTTTGGGTACATAACCTGTGGTAAGGCTGAGTTGGAACAGTGAATTTATGTGGGGGTTTAGTTCATTTTGGAGCTCATGTAAGACGCAGCCTGGGATACCATCAGGTCCCATTGATGCTGTGTTTTTTACTTTGGAGAGGGCTGCTTTCACCTGTGTGTCTGTTGTCTGGGGGACTGCATTCTTCTGGGATAGACACTGGCCCTTTTGGGAGGGAAGGGGGGGTCTGTCTGCCAGGATGTTGGCAATGTCAGTGGGTTCAGTGTATTCTGTGCTATTTTGCACCAGCTCAGAGCAGATCTGTGAGTTGCCACCCAGATTCTTGACATAGCTAAAGAATGCCTTGTGATTATATTTAGAGTCTTTGTCAATTTTTCTTTCAAAGCTAGCCTTTGATGATTTTATGAGGGATCGAAGTTTCTTGCTAGTACTGATCAGGGATGCCTTCCCTTTTTGGGATTTTTGCCTTATCATGTAATAGTTTACTCCTTCTGTTGTATAGCTTATTTATGGCTGGGGGTCCACCAGACTGGTCTCCTGTTTTTGGAGGAGTGAGTCTTGGTTTTACTTGGGATGGCATGATCCATGCATTCCTGTAGGTGATCATAGAGTGCATTTGTAAAGGATTCTGCGGTTTGGGTAGCATTTTCAATTTGCCCGGGGGCTTTGAAACTTTCCACCTCAGTCTTGAGAATTGTGAAGTTTGCTTTTGAGAAATTTTTCACAGTGGTTTCTTTGGCTGGGGGTGGGGTTGGGATGTGGATGTCCATTGTGATTAGTTTATGCTGATCTTACCAACGAGGGATTTACCTCTGGTGTGGAACATTGAGTCCCCATGTTGGTGATGACCAAGTCCAATATGTTGTCCCCTCTTGTGGGAGTGGTGACCAGTTGTTCCATGGCATTTGAGTTTATAAACTCCAGGAACCGTTGGGTGAAAGAGTTGGGACTTGAGTAGTTTTCTCAGTCAGTGTTTGGGTAGTTGAAATCCCATAATATCATGGTGTATTGTGAGACCTTTATATTCTCCAATGTTCTCAGGAATACTGTGTGGGGGTCCTGAGACAAGGTGGGTGATCTGTAGCAGGCTACAAACTGAAAAGCAGTTTTACCTACTGTTAGTTGCACATGGATGGTTTCTGCTACCTCATGCAGTGCCACTAACTTGGAGGTGTGTGTATCCTTGATGAAAATGGATACTCCCCCACCTTTAGTATTTCGCTCCGAGTTCAGGGGCCGAACAGAATGGTATGAGTTGAATCCTGGTAGTGCTGGGGTGCTCTCTGGGGCCTTGAGCTAGGTTTCTGTTACTGCACAGATATCGATTTTCTCCATACTGAGGAGTGCCTCGAGTGCATGCATCTTGAGGTTAAGACTTCTGGCGTTGAGTCGCATTACCCTTAGTTTTTTGTTTCTGGTATTGTCTATGGAGGTGGGTTTGTCTTTTGAGCCTTGCCTAAAAAAGGCAATATGGGGGTGGCAAGAACCTTAACCAGTATTTCAAAGCCTAAGGGTGACAGGTGCAAGCCGTCCCTGGCGAAGCAACGAGGCTTGTCGAGCATGTCATCCCAGGCTGACAGATACTGGATCCCCTTTGAATGACACCAATAGCTTAGCCAATTGTTAAAATTGATCATTTTGTCTTTATACCATGGCATCATTCTTGGTGAGGGCAAGATGCTACTCAGGGTCAGGGTCATACCGGCCTGGGCTACATGATCAGAGAGCTCCTCTATGTCTCTTTTCATGTAGTCCAGTGAGGTACATCTCAGGTCATTCACACCAACATGGACAATGACAGAGTCATATTTGTACCTGCTGTGGAGTGACCTGAGTGCTTGTGTTATATGGCAGATCTTGGCACCCAACAGGCAGCTTACAGTGACCTTCTCCTTGTTCAGTCTGTTGAGTGGGACGTCAGTGTGCCTGACAATAGAGTCTCCAATTACTAGTGTATTAGGTGTGTTATTTAGCCTTAGGGGCTGCGACTGCATGGCACACTGACTTTGTGAAGTATGTGATACGTGAAAGTTGTTGTGGGATAGCGGTTGCTTGGATGTCTGCTTTGGAGGTCTCTGTTGCTTTGGCAGATTTTTATTTAGAGCCTCTGAGTATGTTTTTGTGAGATTATGTGTCTTGTTTGCTGGTGCAATTGGTCTATGTAAGACTGGTTGTGTGGTGCAAGTGGTTTCCTTCTCCTCCTGACTGACTGTGCCAGTCTTGGGTTGAGAGAGCTCGGCCTCCAGTTTGGCTGTATAGTTGCATCTCTCACATATATTTGAGTTTGTTGGAAGGAGGAGAGGGTTATCTGTGTAAATAAGGCAATTGTAACATTGCCTCAAGATTCCCAGATTCACCAGCTGGACTGCAGAGTATACCTGAAACTGCACTTTGGACATGCCTGAATGGTTTAAAGAACTGATTTATTGATTGTCCGGAATGGACGAATAGAGAGCCCTGTACTTCTGGATAGTATAAGGGGTGTAGTGCTAAAGGTTGTTAGTGCTTACTGAGAAATTTGAGCAAGTGCTGGGCTGTCGAATGAAGGTTGAGTGCTTATTTTGAGAGTTTGACTAGTTCTAATGTAAAAATTGAAGAGCAGACTTTGTGGAGCTGGAAATAGTTTAAAACTGCTTAAACGGCACTCCATGACATTGCACGACATTGCGCGATGCGCAAATTCGTGCAAAACCAAGCAAATGCGGGAACTTGAAAGAGATAAGAATTAGCCCAAAACAGCCAATAAGCTACTAGTTGCTGGGCTGAGACCACTCCTCCAGGGGTAGATAGGCTGCTCAAAGCTCCCCACTCTCACTGGTGAACAGAGAAGCTTCCTCCTATCCAAGTAAGGATATGGGCAACACAGGAACTTATACCACAGCCCAGAATTCAGCAAAACCTGAAATCTGGATTATTCTAGTTCAAACAAGGCGGGAAACAAGAATATTTTTTTTTTCTTTTTTACAACAGAGCAACAGTAACTTAACAGAAAAACACTGTAAATGCTTTAAACAGGCTAGCGCACTTGAGTGCATAGCCTACAACAGTTAAACAACACAAAAACAATTAAAGAAGTGCAGGAGCAGTAAAACTGCATGTATTAGAATAGCTATAAACTCGCTTTTCGGTGACAATATGCAGTCGCAAATAGAAAGGCAGAGAAAAAGTACTTAATCTGTTTAAAGTCTCTCTTTTCATCTCTCTGCTGCTTGTAACTCTCTGCAGGACCACGAGGAGCTGTGCTGAGTCTGAAACAAGAGCAAAACCATGCAAATGTGAGTTTTAAGGCAGGAACTTGAAAGAGATAGGAATTAGCCCAAAACAGCCAATAAGCTACTAGTTGCTGGGCTGAGACCACTCCTCCAGGGACAGATAGGCTGCTCAAAGCTCCCCACTCTCACTGGTGAACAGAGAAGCTTCCTACTATCCAAGTAAGGATATGGGCAACACAGGAACTTATACCACAGCCCAGAATTCAGCAAAACCTGAAATCAGGACTATTCTAGTTCAGAAAAGGCAGGAAACAAGAATATTTTTTTTGTTTTTTTTTTTCTTTTTTACAACTGAGCAACAGTAACTTAACAAAAAAACACTGTAAATGCTATTAACAGGCTAGCGCACTTGAGTATGTAGCCTACAAAAGTCAAACAACACAGAAAAAATTAAAGAAGTGCAGGAGCAGTAAAAATGCAAAAACAACCCTTTTCAGGTATTAGAATAGCTAGAAACTCGCTTTTGTAGTGGGCTGTGTGTATGTCATGCTGTCATTCCTGCCATCCATTCACTGCTGTTGTGTCCCGCACACATACTGGGGGGTTGGGGCCATATATGTGTGGGCTTTACCTATACAATACATATGTGCCCTAATGCACTGCAGAGGAAAGTGTACATAACCATGGTATATGGCCCAGTAGTAGTGAGTGCAGGGAGGGTGCTACATGACTAACCTAGGCTGTTACAACATGTGTGGGTGTCTGGGGTAAGCTGCCTTAAGGTATCTGGATGTACATTACCATACAGTCCACCATGGGTAAATGCAGGCCCACTGCCTCCGGCCATATGGAATGATCTGTTTGTCAGTCTGATTGTGATGGTGTCAGTTATGCCTTGTTATGTAACAGATGCATCCCATTGTATCAGCTGGGGTCTGCGCCCCCTAGGGATTGTGTACAGAGTGTAGATAGAGGCTGCTGACCTATACATCTGCATTACGTACTGTTGATTGTCTGGTATGCTGTGGGCCAGTCGGTCATTACTATTGTACTACTAGAAGGCCTCAGCCCAGACAGCAACATATGTCAACCTTTCCAGACTACTGTCTCAGTATAACTGTTCCACCATTGCATTACACTGTTCATATGGATGTCAGTGTCTAAACAGCTATATGACCTACATGCATACAAATGTTTCAAGCACGAGCATTAAAGCCCTTCTAGTTTGCCAATATGACATGGCATATACAGCTGTCATAGTACACAAATATAGCTTTCACATTCATTTATGGGCACCTGTGTGTGGTGTTATACCTTTTGATATCTCTGTGGGTATGTGTTGCAGGCTGTGAATGTCATTCATATGGGTGGCTCATACAGTCTCCATTTGGTAAGGTGGTGACTGTAGGAATACTGGCTGCTCAATATTGTGTGCACGCACTACATATGTATCTTACTGTACATATCTGTGTGTGTGTGTATGTGTAGTTACATTTATATCTATCTATATATATATATATATATATATATATATATATATATATATATATATATATATATATATATATATATATATACCTGTATCTGCATATATCTGTCTGTGTATATGTATCCTAGGGATGGCCATGTCATGTGTGGTCCTGGTTATAGGATTTGCAACATCTGTTACTGTGTTACAGGGGGGACATGCTTGGCAGGGAGGAGTATACCTATTCATACCAGACGTATATTGTGTGGGGCCTCTCAACACCATTAACTTTGCATGAGGACATATATGTTTTTGTTATATCCCCATTATTATCACCAGATGTCTGTCCGTATACACCTATATACGTAAATGTATATATCTGCTGACATATAAATGACCTGCTGTATATATTTACACATGTAGATGTAGACATATATATATCCATAGATGTAGGTATTTGCATGTATATATGTTCATATATATTTACATATGCATATAGTTTTATATATATATATATATATATAAATATATATATATATATATATATATATATATATATATATATATATATATATATATATATATATATATATATATATATTTATACATACATCAATATGTTGCACCTGTTTAGACATTAATATATTTACACACATACATCTATATGTTGGAATACATTCGCTGTACTGTTGAATGACTTGGCTGGATGATATGTTTGTGAAAACATCAGGTTTATGTATATCTGTCATGTTTTAGTGGTAAATCACTTTGTGTATGGTGTGCAGGGTCCTGGGTACGAGTCTTGCAGAGGGAGTTTATTTTGTTGCTGGCCCGAACACTCCCGCTTACCCCCATGCTAACCTCTTTAAAAGGAAAGAAAATAGAGTTGATAGGAAAGTGGGTGAAAAAGGGGCACAAAGTGTTTAAGACAGTATGGGAAATAGCTAGGCATGTTCAGGAAGGGTGTAGGAAAGGTCCATAGCTGCCTATTTCTGCTACAGCAACAGCTGTGCATATACACTGAATTTGGAGGTAGCTTTGGACCCTCATATCTCTGGGAGAGGGGTGAGGACAACATAAATTAATTGTGATGCCAATTAAACCAGATTACATGTGTCCAGTGGACATGTGTGCAAAATGGACAGCCATGTATGGGGCAAGATTGTTTCATAGGAACAGACTTCCCTTCCATTTTCTTTTCAGGTGGGAGTGGGATGTTGGGGACGGGTTGTAGGTATATTTGGGGAGGTAGGTTGGGTAGGTTAACAGACATGACACACAAGCTGCATACAGGGGTGGTATATGACACACGTGGGGGGTAAACATCTTGATGGGGAGGGGTGTTGGGATATCGGAAGTCCACAAGCCCCCTAGTGGTAACAGAGGGATTGAGTTCTCCACCCATTTACAGTCACCATGGTGTCACAACAGTGCTATACTCTTGTGAAGTATGACTGCAGACCATCCTCCTGCTGACACATGTACGCCTACAACACAAATGAATAATATTATGGAGATAACATTCAGTGTTACTGACAGCTGAAATGCATCATAGCTGCATGGCATGTATGCATTACACATTACCCCTGACAACATCTTATACTGCAGTACATTGCAGCATTCTCTAACAGTCAAGGTGTGCATCAGAACCATATTAGCCTGTCCCTGCATCAATGTTATGGATGACAGGAATGTGGCACAGGTATCATCATATGCACAGGGTGTTTTGCTGGTTTGCCAGAGGCCGAGGGTGGTCCATACATGTGTTACCATATGTGTGGGTGAGGGGTTTGGTTCATTGATTGGGGCATGGGGTCACCCTAGGTGTGGTTGCATAGTGTGTGGGTATGCATGCACACAATCCTGCCATGTGGCTGCCCTATACAGGTGTTGTTGTACAGCTACAGACCATACCTGGCAGGGTGTGCAGTTCAGTACCTCCGGCCACGGACATGCTGACTGTGCCCGCCAGAGGTTCCATGGGCATGTGCAGGTACAGACCTTGAGATGCTACTCTCCCCTGATGATGACAATTGTCCACTGGAACCATATCCCACCTGAGAATGGCCAGGGCCACATGCACAAGGCCTGCTGTGGTGTGGACAGAACCCCCAGTGGTGTGTTGGGGCTGGTACTGCCACTACAGGAGTGGCTTGGTGTCCTGGCATGTCCACGTTGACCACCAGCTGCTGGTGTTTCTGGCTTATGTCCAGGAGGCCGTCACACCACTCACACCACACATTCAACCACGGACATACCACAGTTGAGGAGGCACACCATCTCACCCCACCGTCTATCCATGACATCGGTATGTTCACAGAGGGCAGCAACAATGTCATGGAGGGTGCCACTTACAGATGAGAAAGCAGCCCTCTGCAGCTTCAGGCCCTGTCTGGTGTACATGTCCATACGTGCCTGTGCCTCCATTATGGCCTGAAACATGGTCCTGGTGGTACCAGTTGTTGCGCCTCTGCCAGAGGCATGATGACCAGTGGCCCTCCCACAAGCACCACAGTACATCTGCCAATGTGGTGGCCAGCCAGACATCTGGCTATGCCGACTGGGACCCGACACAGTTGGCACAGACACCACACTTTCCTGGTCACTGGTAGCAACTGCCAACTGTCCCTCTGCTATGGCCATGTGTGTTTGTAGGGGCACCGTAACTGTATGCGGGCTTGGGGTGGCTAGGAGGGTGATGACACATGATGGCACAGTTTCAGCCTCTGACAACCCCACCAGTGCCTCAACAGTACCATCATCATCATCATTGTCTGTACGGACATCTACCTCAGTTTGCATGCAGGAGGGACCCTGATCCACCTTGCCACCTGTGGGGGAAACAAACAAATACTTTAAGACCTGTACAGCATTGTATAACAGTATACACATTTACAGACAGACACACACACACACACACACACACACACACACACACACACACGCACATACACATGCACACAAACACACAAACGCACACACACACTCACACAGTCTCACACACACACGCACACACACACACACACACACACACACACACACACACACACACACACACACACACGCACACACACACACACACAAATGCACACACACACAGTCACACACACACAGTCTCACACACACACGCACACACACACACACACACACACACACACACACACACACACACACACACTCACACATGTACACCCACAAACACTGACAGCCCACCTTACTATCTCCCTTGTCCTGGGTTTACAGACATTCCCACATTCAGTTACATATGTTCCCCATCCTGCATGACACTTGCTAACATACACTCATTAATACTACCCATTAACATATCATACCTTTCCATGCCTGCACATGTGATCACAACATATGACCTGTTACTCCATCACCTCCCTGACTTTGGTGGAGTAGGTTGTACATGGCCTCACTGCTGTTACCCTGTGTATGTCCATTCATGGTGTACATGGCCCCTATATGGTTGGGGCTGCTACATTCGCTACATATGTCACACACCAGAGCCTCATACTACAGTCTTACTCAGTCCATGCTACATCTGCTGCACAATCCACCCATCATGTGGACAACAGTAATACCTGGATGCACTCAATGATGTGGTCTGGTAATTCCCCATTTCATTAGTAGTGATGCATACATGGTTAGTCAGTTATCTATCTGCTGCTGGCAATATGATGTGTATACCTGGTATGTACTTTCCCTCCAAATGCATATTCTGTGCTACAGACCTTGTTATGCTATCAGATGTCCTGTGTTCACATATCGGACAGGCTGTCCTGGTGTCTCATGTGTCACTACATGTACAGCACAATCGCAAGGAGAAGTACTGCCATGTGATCAATCCCACTATCACCGCACAAACAGACACACATGTACACACACATCAGACATGCATCGACCACACTCCACCAGATTGCACTTACACAAACATTCAACACACACACCCCATACACACATACACACACACACACACACACACACAGACACACACACACACACACACACACACACTCACACACACACCTACATGTGGGATCACATACCTTTTGTACACACAGTCCTCCCATTACCCTTCCGTCAGCATGCATTACATCTGGTGCTCAACAGCATGCAGTGCATCTATAGTGACCTCATGCTAGTGGCAGTATACATGTGTGTGATGCATGGGCTATGTTGGTAGGTGATGTCCCTTCCCCTTGTTAACACTGCACCTATGTATGAAGTGTTACTGTCGACCTGTTCTGCACCCTAACTTGTACTGTGCACTATACCACACAGGTGGACAAACCATTGCTGCTTATGTAGTACTGTGTCTGTTATGTCAGCTCCAATACTCACAGCCCCTATGTGTTACAGCACCTCATACCTGGGATGATATGTGAACAGATATCATTTGTGAATGCGTGATGTCTGCTTAACAGATCACAACATCAGCAGTGCATGTATGACCAGTACAGGACTATTACACTGACACCCACCAGACATTACCATGACTGTGGGGGGTGCCCTACACATGTCCCAGAACTCTGCATGGTTGCAAGGTCTACTCATGTGCACATCCCTTGGAGTGCACACACTGTTGTCATTATTGCTGTGGGGTCAGGGTTATGTCTGCCACAGTTACATAACCTGATTGTGTGCAGATACAGCCATGAGGAAGTTGTTTCACACATGTCCCTACTTTAGGCCATGTGTCCTGCCATACTTCTCCTCCTTGTGGACACATTGCACAATGACAGGATGTTAGTTATCTTGCATGTGTCTGTTGTACCCTTCCGATACCCCAGCATGGTCACTACTGTGATGCAGTGCATTTCACAACAACAAAACATGAATGTGTACAGCATGCAGTATGGGTAGGTGTGTTAGATGTGTGCATGGAATATTCCATAGCCATTACGTGCACAGTGTATTGTCATGCATGAACATGAACCATGCTCACTGGCTACAGGCTGCTGCTGTGGTGGTATCCTGGAGGGACCTACATAAGAGTGTGAGAAAGTTGTTGTCAATGGCCACAGCTGTGGCATTCATAAAGGGTGAGTGCACCATTACGTTACATCAACAATAGGTGTCCACAATATTACAGTTTACGCAGATTTGCATGATGTACCTGTACAGATGCAGATGCATACACACTATTGGTGTACTGATGTGCCCTGGGGCCTTACCTGCACACTCCTCAGCCAGTGTATTGGGGGCACCCACGTCCACAAAGCGCCCTGCCAGTTGTTGGTGCTGCAGATGGGCAGGTGCCATAAGGCTCCTGAGTAGCTCCTCCACACAGGTGAGGGGTGGATGGGCAGTATGCCCCCCCTGTTGTGAGGTGGTCTCCCAGTACAGCAGCTGCACACCAGAGCTGCAATGATACTGGACCTGCTAATAGCTGTGATTATGCAGGCCAACATCATTGACCTTGTGTCCAAATAAATAGTGCTCAAAGTGCTCCAAAAGAAAACCAAGTAAAATAAGGGAGCACAACGTTGCAAGTCCACAGTACTATTTTAATGTTAAAAATAATAAACCATAGTTGTTAAGTGCTTTCATCAACTAGTATCATTGACCCTGTGGACTAGTTCATTCCACAGGGCGGTCCTCTCCTGCTGATCATGGGCTGTCCGTCCAAACAGCTGTTCATAGTGCTGTACCAAATGTTCAATGATGACTTCTGTTTTGGCAGCAATGTAAGCTGGCAAATGGATGTGGGGCATCCTCCCTGGAAGACATAAGGATGAAAACAGGTCTGAGCAACTCATACAGCAGAGTTACCATAGTTCTCAATACACATCTTTGTCTCCCCCCACCATATGAGCTGCAACAAACCATTCACAGAATGCAATTGGTATGTCGGCTGCTTACCTACCATTGGAACATATGTTGTATTGTACCAAGCTTTGTGCTATGTGTTTGTGCCATACTTTGTGCTATGTGTGTAGTACTTCAGATAACCACTGTCATGGCAACCCAGTACTATAAAATACTGACTCATGTGGGCATGGCCCCTTAACCTTTCCAGTATGGAGGATATCCTTCCTGCATGTGGGCAGCAGTGTTACAGACAGCAGGTTGCAATACTTCTTACAGCAGGAATTGCAGACGTAGGCCAATTACACATTCATATGAGGTTCCAGACCTACAGATAGAGTGAGTAGTGCTGTTATGTGCATTGTATATTGCTGGTCTTGCAGTGTTTGTGTGTACAAAGTTGTTTAGGATGGAATGTAGTCTGTATACATAGCTCTCAACTGTGAGCCTATCCACATGATGGCCAGTAGATTGTCTGTTTGGTTTGGTCTGTGCACTGCACAGGTCTTGCCCTACATATATCACTGGCAGTCTGTATGTTGCATGCTATCAGTACATGGCTACATCCATTTGTGTTTCTGACGTCATATTCCCGCATAAGGGTATGTTGGAACAAATCCTGTAATAGTAGCAATTTCCAGGATGTATAACAGCAATATTGCAAGTATGGCCCTGTGTGCTTGCCTCTGGCCTCCACAGATATGGCAGGCTTTGTCCTGCTGTGATACAGTCAGGGGTTGTTGGGTTATGGCTTATCATTATTTACTGCTGGCATTCCTGCTACCATCCCAGTCATATCGTGGACTCCCACAAAATATGTTGGTGAGTGTCCATACATGTGACCGATACATTGACATTACCACAACTAATACATTCCCACTAGGGCTTGACTACAGGGTGTAATTGGTGGCTGCTGAAATACATCAGTAGTTGTTGATTGTTACCTATCTTGAAGGCAAATTCTTTATCTACTGTTGTACTAATTGAAGGCCTTTCCTGGACAGCATAGCATGTTATATATTCCCATTGCTTGCATCTACTGTTTTGTGTGAGCCTTGCATTCATCACTGATTACATATTTCAGACTTTATCTGCTGTAAGTACTGGCATACATTATTGTATAGTACACAAATAAAGGTTTTCTGTGTATGCATACCTGTGTGTTGTGTCATGTCCTTTGAATTGTGAGTGGGTATATGTTTAATGTAAGAATTCTCATTTGTGGGAATGGTTGCCACACTACACATTTCACAGGTACCAGATACAGGGCTTGGGGATGAGGGATATACTTTGCACCCAATACTTCCACACTACTCCTACATGTGTATGGCTACTAATACCTTTTGTCTGTGTATATGTGTATGTACCTATATATATATATGTGTATATATATATATATATATATATATATATATATACATACACATATATATATATATATATATATATATATATATATATATATATATATATATCCCAATATATAAATACCTGAACATATTTGTCAGCATATAGATGTATGTGGTGATGTGTACCCCTTCCAAATTGTACATTCCCTTCGGTAGAATGACTTTTCTGCATGATATGTTACAGATATTGCCCTGACATTTACAGGTGAATTGGCTTACTGTGAAAGCATTGTGGCCGTGTTGTGGAGGGTCCTGTAGCCAAGAATTGCATCTGCTGGGTATTGGATTGCACAGCATATCTGTTAGGGCTGTGGGAGGGAGGTAACATAGCACTAATTACCAGGTATCCCTCATTTGAGCCCCCACCCGCATTAATAGTGCATATGGTCTGTTATGTTGTAGTGAGTGGTTCAGGATTTTGTTCCCATGTGGTAATGCTATACACAATTCTATCTGTATGTGTATGTATATAGATATATATATATATATATATATATATATATATATATATATATATATATATATATATACATATATATATCTATATATATATACATACATATATATATATATATATATATATATATATATATATATATATATATAGCTGTCTATTTGTCTACATTTCCAGATATACATCTGTCCATATGTCCATGCATGTTCAGATCATATTTTTGGCCTGTACCTCATTCTCTTGGCAATTGACATGGATGATCACAGGACTGTAGTCAGTAACTAGTGCCAACACCTTTGTGTTTCAGACTTCATCTCCTTCAAAATATGTGTTCTAATACATATAACTGTGTGACTAGCAACATTTTAGGTGTCTTAGAGCTGTATTTGACATATATCCCTACTTGTCCCCACATTTTGGCAAACTTTGTCCAGAGTTCTTGCATTAAGAATTTGTGTGGTATGATATTACTACATTTCCTGTACTGTTGACTGAGTGTGCTGGATGATATGTTTGTGAAAACATCAGGTTATGCATATCTGCCATGGTTTAGTGGTTGATCACTTTGTGCATGGAGTGCAGGGTCCTGGGTTCGAGACTTGGAGAGGCAGCTCATTTTGTTGCTGGGCAGAATAAGAGATGTTGGCTACAGAGTGATTAAGGCACTTTTAAGCAGTTGTAAGTGGGTTTGCATGGGTTTCTGCGAGGGTAAGCAATGCTAACCTCCGCTTATGTTTTCTTACAGTCATTTAGCTTCAAATTTTTCAACCTGTGTAGGCATAGCTTACCCCTGTGCAAGCCCGCACAAACCCACTTACCGCTGCTTTAAAGTGCTTACTGCTGCTTACCCCCACTCTAATTTCTTTTAAAGAAAAGAAAAAGGGGTTGATAGGAAAGTGGTAAAAAACGGGACACAAAGAGGGAAAGACAGTAGGGAAAATAGCTAGGCTAGTGCAGGAAGAGTATAGGAAAGGTCCATAGCTGCCCATTTCTTCTACAGCAATAGCTGTGCATATACATTAAATTTGCAGGTACATTCAGACCCTCAAACCCCTGGGAGGAGGGGGGAGGACAACATATATTCATTGCGATGCTGATTAGACCAGATTACATGTGTCCAGTGGGCACATGTGCAAAATGGACAGCTATGTATGGGGCAAACTTGTTTTGTAGGAACAGATTGCCTTTTTTTTTTTCAGGTGAGAGTGGGATGTTGGGGAGGGGTAGTAAGTATATTTGGGGAGGGAGGTTGGGTAGGTTAACAGACAAGACAAACAAGACGCATATAGGGCCAGTATATGACACATGTGGTGGTAAACACCTTGGATGGAAAGGGGTGTTTGGGAGTCGCAAGCCCATCAGCCCCCAACTGGAAACAGTAGAACTGAGGTCCCCACACATGGGCAGTCACCACTGCACCTTCACGGCCCCAAAGGTGGCTGTGCTGGTGGCTGTGTAGGAGGGACAGGCTCACCCTCTAATAGTGCCACTCGGCCCTCAAGCTGGTGTAGCTGGTCTCGATACTACAGATCGAGCTCCCTACTCGCCATGGCCAGGACCTGTTGATGGGTGACAGGTTCCCCTCCGCACCTGCTCCGAGAGGGGGGAAGAGCCCCATCCCCTACAGCAGTTCCTCCCGAAAGTGGTGCAGGGCTCACAGAGGAGGAAGTCCAAGCTGGGCCCCAGATGTGCTGGAGCTTGGTGCCATGGTCATCTGAGGTGGGACAGGTGTGTCTGTCGGGACCGGCCTTCCCATACGAGCTGTGTCATCGCTGGTTTATGGCAGATATGGGTTAGTAACAATCAACAGCATTCAGGATTAGTTATAACACATGCATAGGTATTCCGATTAACCCGACACACCAGATTTAACACAGTTGCAGAGTAAGCAGAACACATGCATATATGGAACAACAGTGGCCATTACAGGAGCATGCGGGTTTCATTGATGGCAACAGGCCACCAATATGGGTGTATTTTAACATGGCACATGCATAGAAATAAATGTGAATATTTAAAAACCATTAGGACATATGTCCAAAAAAAGTTTGGAGTGCACACATACCAGTTGAAGAGTGTCATTGGGTTATTATGTACATATGGTAGGGGTGAGAGAGTTTGTTCAATTAGCAACTAATATATCCTTGTAGTTTTCACAACATTCTTAGCCACTGCAGTAATCTTTTCCTTACATGTATTATTGCACTACACAATGGCCTTACATTGTACACTGGTATGTTTATAGATTATTATATACGTGACCTGTGTCTTACATACAGGTGTGACAGGCTGCAGGTGTTAATGCAACATATGTTAAGAATTGTTGTCATACACTTTGGGTGAGGTGCTAGAATGACAGGTTTGTTTTCATATACATTCTCTGACTATGTACATGTTTGACTATCAGTTATATGTCATTGACAGCTGCCTACATTTCTTAGATCATCACACTGAATTTTCATGGGAACAGGGTACCAAGCTGGTGATATGGGCCATTTATCTGGACATGCTGGACAGACTGGAATAGCTGTGGGGTATAAATTTGCATACAACTTACAATTTAAACATTCATCCAAATTCTGTACAGTTGTTGGATGTAATTATGCATACAGCTTTCTATTTGAACATTGTATCACAGTCTGCACAGTTGTGGGGTATGATTATGCATACAACTTAGTAGCACTCCCAGGAGTCGTACCCCTGTTATGTGTCACATAAAATTATTGCTAACATCACAGTACACTGTGCTATCAGGGAATTGATGTAAAGCTTTTGACTGTTTTCTATCTAAGTCTCCCTAACTTGTATGATATGACTGACCTTTTGGCACTTCCAGCATTATTATGCAGGAATTCATACCCATTTTATCTGCATACCACGGTGTGGGTGACACTTCTTAAGATACAACAGTACTATTTATAGCATGGAACAGATTGCAAACCTATGGGAAAAGAGTAAACAGAAACACTCCAGGGGTCATACCTTTATTCACAGACTATTATCACATTTATTTCTACTGGTGCAACACTTTCTAAGTCTCTTATATTCATTGTTATGACAGTACATGCAGACTGTTTACTAACTTGCCTCACGATGCAGCCTTTGCAGCCTAGCATCATGGACTTGCTGGTTCGCAGCCCACTCATCTGCAGCTGTCAGAGAAATGCATTGATATTTAGCCATACCTATCCATAGTATACACAAGCTAGGCAATTATTTACTACTTAGTAGAATGTGTACTTACTCAGTACTGGGGCATTGGCCATCTGCCAAGACTCCTGGATCCACTGTTCCAGTACATCCCCCCCTCCACCACTTCAGGTCAGCATGGTGTTGCCTGACCTGCTCACCAGTCCGGGGGATACCTGTGGCACTGGTGAGGTCACGGGCGAGACTGTACAAGGCCTCTGTTTTGTACTGCAAGCCCTGGTACTGGCCCTGCAGTAGTCTCTGATCATGGTGTTTTACCAGGTGCCTTACCATGATCTTTGACTCTTGGATGCCCCAGCACTGCGCTCTGAATCAAGTGCCTTCATCCACACCAGCCATTCTGCCTGCAGGAGGAAACTACAACCAGTTATGAGACATATTCCCACCTGTGGGGTTTAAATACGGCCATTTTCCTGCACTTTCCCATGATTGGTCAGTTTTGAAAAGATTAAGCTATGGGCACACCTGCTTACATAAGGCTGGCACTGCTTAAAGGGATATGCCACTAGGCAGATTGAATTGGCTTCTCTACACATTGCTTACACTTACTAACATAAGCTGTACTGTGGCTGGCATTGCTTAATAGTTGATTATCACTATATTTGCCATTTGGCAATGATTTATTCTTCATTACAGGTTATATATGTGTCTGGTATCCATGATCCATGTGTACATACACTGTATGGGGACCTGAGGACTTCTACACTTTATTTCAATCTCATTTCAGATCTATGCTAACTGCAGTACTCCAGTTCACATATTTATCTTATGTAGAAGGTTATACCACTTCACACTGTACATAGATTCAAGTTCATATGTTTAGTTTTCATTTGGTGAGGCTTAGTTTGCTGATACCTTATCCATATCTGTTGCTATGATGGCTTAGTTGGTAACTACTGTGACTATAGTATACAGGGTCCTGAGTTTGAGCCTTGCAGAGGCAATTTATTTTGTTGCTGGGCATAACATGCGCTAATGGATACAGAGTGATTAAGGCACTTTAAAGCAGTTGTAAGTAGGTGTGCACGGGTTTGTGCGATTGTAAGCCATGCTAACCTCTGGTTACAGTTTCTTACACTCAGTTGGCTTCTACTTTGCTTAATCTATGTAGGCAATGCTTACCCCCATGCTAACGCACTTAAACACGCTTATTACTGCTTATTTGTGCTTAAACCTGCTTACTAGTGCCTTTTTCATTATGACACTGATACTTCACATGTGCATTTAATGCAGTACTCTAGTTCACATTTAAATGTTATTATGTAGGTTATACAGCAAAAAGATGTGAGAATATGCTCATATACAGTTTTCACATGGAAAATGATATGTGCTGTAGTAGGACTTGAACCGGAAATGCTTGCTCGTTAGGTGGATGCTATAACCACTACACTATTGCTGTACTGCTTCATTTGCATATATATTCCTTGTTATTCTCTTCAGCCTTTTCAGCTGCTTTACCCGTAGCTAAGCGATGGGCAAACCTGCGCACCTACGGTTAGCTGTACTCAGGTTTTTAAAAAAATTACTACAAGGGTTTCTTCGTGTTTTATTTCAGTGTACTGTTGCTGTTGAACACATGGGGACTGTTGGTGGGGATATGCAGACACTTATGAGTGGTCTTGCTCTTTTATTTACACATTCTTCTATTCCACTTTGCAGAGGCATGTTTATTCTGAGAGCTCTGCTCTCAGACACGCCTCCTCCACTCTTCTGCACTCCGTGTAGCATTAGGAGTTCAGGCAGTGCACCATCCTTAATATGCATGGCGTGCTGCCATCCTCTTCTTAAACCGCCGCTTCCATGCAGGACTAGATTAGTCTAGCACAGAGGATTAGTGAATCTGGGGGTCTGTTCCTTAACAAGGTAGCATGGTTCAGTTTCCATGACAGAGTGAAGAGTTTGGCACTCTGTGCAAATTTCAGAGGAGAACATATTTTTCTCTGGGTTGAAATGAAATACTGAAACAGGTTTAGGTGCCAAGTGAAGGTTCTGCCTGGGTTTATTTTGTGGTAGGTACACCAGCCATGGCCAATTTGAAAGAGACCTGGGAAAGATCTTGGAAATATGAGAGGGATGATTTTTCTTAGTTTATCAAGGAAAGCCCGAGTATCATATAAGTTGAGTGGAAGACAATGGTTGGGATATGGAAGTCTGTTTAAGCTAATCAGCTTGTTACCACCATGATCCTTTAAGAAGAAGCAGTTTAAAAGATGGACTGATTTACAATGAGGTGCAAACATAGAGCAAACTGATACAGCTTTGATGTTGGCAGACATCAAATGTTCTGTGCAGTTAACAAAAAAAGAGATGGGCTAAAATCATTTTTTTTTACTAAAATAAATGTAAATGAGTAAACAGATGGAATGATTTGATTTTGAGAAAAGAGACTGTGCCAATTTCAGAACAATAAATGATTATCATACGACACAGTATCATAGCTATTGTGGGATTAAGGGGGGATGTCACCTCAGGTGCAAGCTGTCAGGAGACATGACTGGTATAAAGAGCTGCCATTTTGGCTCAGAATCAGTACTGTATTGGTATTCATTTATGCAGCCATGGCTGGTATCATGGCTGCCACAAAGAAGGTATATTATTAATTGGATCAAGGAGCTAGAAGAAGTGGAATGACATCTAAGGGTGCTCTGGGATTGTTAAATAAAATTCCAGGAAGTTGAGTGATTTAGAGAGTTGCAATGATCAGAAGCAGAATTTAAGGTTTATAGTTTATATATGCTTTTTTTCTTATATGCTTTCTGGGGATAAAGAAGGGATATGGGAAACCCAAACCAAAGTACTCCTTCATATATACACATGGATTCCAGTAACTTGTCAAACAGTACCTGGGTCAACATTTGTTTATTCTACACAATTTGGTCAACTAAACAGATGATCAACAGGCATGTGAGATCGACATTCCCCGAGAGGGGAAAATACCCTTTTACCAGGTATTGTTCAGTCTTAGAGTTATAATATGTATAATTAGTAGGGGGTGGGAGTTGCAGGAGGACTTGTTCCCCTTGCAAAAAACTATGCTGCCTTTACATGTTTTTTTAAAGTTTTGCATGAGCTCAGATTAATTCTCAGCACATGAGTAGTAGCATGTCTAAATGTATAACGTTGATCAGTTTGGTTCGACATTATGCAAGTTGACATAAATGATATTTGATCAGTTTAAGTAATTCCATATATATATATATATATATATATATATATATATATATATATATATATATTAATGTGTAAATAACCCACCCTCCAAATCTGTGAACAGTTCCTGTATCAGAAGACATTGTTCTATTATTTTTTCGCTCAACCAGCAAAAAAAAAAAAAAAAAAAAAAAAATGACCTCTTTCACCCACTGAAGCAAGCTTCCTTAGTGTGTAACACTCATGCTGAGATTATGACATTGAATATCCTACATATCATGTGATTCTGTACCTACTTTAAAATAAAAAATGTGGCACTTGCAGTGGTTCTTGCAGTGCTTAAAATAAAAAAAATGTGGTACTTGCAGTGGTTCTTGCAGTGCAATAATGATGGGTAAATAATCACTTCCTTACAAGTATAGCCAGTACTGAACTGTATATGACAATTTTAACAATCTTGATACATGTTTCTGTAATAATTCAAAACAAATACCCCTCTTCCCAACAAATTGTTTAAACTTATGCTGCAAACAATGTCCTCAAAACATAATACCACAATTACTTTAAAAATAGTTAAGAGAATTAAACTGAAATCCTATAATAATTATTAAATATTGTTATATATTTACCTTAATGCTAGATTCTCATACAAATTTCTAGTATCACTAAAATAAATGTGTAAGTGAATTCACAGACTGGTGCTGAAATAAATCAAGATTAGGGATAATTTATTTATTTTTTTCAAAATATTTTATTTAAGTTAAAATTACAGAATATAACAGTATAAGGTAAACATTTTGCATAATGAATATGATGACATAAACATTAATAAAAAAGACACAAAATAAACTTTTTACATTATATACATGTTACCTGAGGCTAAAATATATATAAGTAATACAACCTATGTAAAAATTTAAATATCTAATAAAATAAGTGAGACTATGATAAAAAAGTTTCAATGAGAGCAATTATCTTATTGTCTTTAAGTTTGTTAGTAAATGTTCTGTTCTTCTTAGTTATTTATTTAATATCAGTGTCTTTTAAAGATAAGAGAAATTCTTCAAAGTTTGGCAATAAAAACATCTTCCATTTTCTTGTGATGTTTTTCCTGACTTCTTTCTATTTCAAGCACTTCCTGGTCCTCATATTGGAAATTATTTACTTGAAAATTTATTCATACAGCTTTTTTACTCCTAATACACTTGCTAAGTTTAAAAATGCCTCTGAAATTGAATGCTGGAGATGTAAAAAAATATTGTAATGCCAATTAGTCACACATGTTTTTTGACTGTCGAATGTTGCCTGAATTTTGAGAAAAATTCAGGATTTTCTTAAAGCATTTGGCATGATTCTTTCACTCTAACAAAACAGCTAATATTATTCAATATTATAGCTGAAGGATAATTTAAGAATAAGATAAAGCTTCTTTATCTTTGTGAATGCATACATAATTTCAAACAAATACTATATTGCTCATTATAAGTTGGGTTATTACATCATATCCTAGAATCCTGCAGTTACAAGATCAAATTGTGAACCTCTGCTTTACTTTTCTCAGGATCACCTCTCCTCATACATTCAGACCCCATCTAATATATGGTACAAAAAAATCAATCAATCCTCTGTACACAAAGTGCACCTTATTAAATGTTTTCTCATTAGATCCTCTGGAAAATACCCACGTACCAGCTTCTTTCTACTTTTGTGTTCTTGTAAAACCTAAATATAGTTCTGTGTTTTTGTCTTTCAGGGGTCTGAAACAGAGATTGTGGTACAGTGAGGATTGAGATATTTACCATTTTCTCACTGTAATACGATCTCAGAGTTGGTATATATAATTTAGATGGTGTGTGAGGGTGCAGGGGGGCTTGCCCCCCTGCAAAACTGCTGATACTTATTTAGTGTAAGCTGTCTTTGAATGGAAAAGTGTTCCTTTAAGTGAAGACCGGACTTCTGGTAACTTGTATAGTTTAATGTTCCAGGTTTCGTTATTTTAAGCTTTCGATTAAATGGATTTTCACTATCATCTTGATGTTTTGCAATTCAACTATATTGGTGTTAAGTCCTTTTGAACTAGATCCTTCCTCAGACATTTAGTTTCATAGAAGACAAACTGAGTGCAGGAAAGTTTGCATAGAGGAGTGGAAAAAACTACATGTGGCTGAGAAAGCAGCAGCGAGAGTATAACCAATTGCTTGAAGGAAAAAAGGCTAGCCAGTAATAGGTTCATAGGATGACCCAAGGGTCTTTACAAGCCTAGCCATTAAATCCTAATACAATGCAAGATGAGGGCGGGAGGTTGGCATAATGGTTAAGGTGTTTACCTTACAGATGCAAGGTGCAGGGTTTGATTTTCACATGAGGTAACTGACTAGGCATAAAATGGCCCTCAAGGTAAATTAACCTATAACTAACCTATGAGAGATATCATCTATGCCCATGATTTTTCTAGCAAGGACTACCCATGTCCAGGAGAGAAACTGGGGCAATCAGTGGCAGACATTTATGGTTTCCCATCCAGTCATCCAGGTTGCACTTAAACAGAGTTATAGAGGTGCTCTGCTTGATATGGATTGGAAGCCTATTCCAGAGGAATGGCAACCTCTGAGAGATGTATCTGTCTCTCCAGCAGGTCCTGTTTATGTCACAGGCAAGATTGAGGTCCCTTGAATGGGTCGCTGTAGTCCCATTTGACTTACAGATGTGCAGCATTTCCATTAGATTTGGATCAGAGATAGCCCTGTAAACCAGACATAAGTCATCTCTAAGTAGTTTATACACTACAGAGTAGAGTGACAGCAACTTCAGTCTGTCCATATAAGAAGTGCTGGAGACCCTGAGACCCCAGTTAGAAATCTCTGAGGTCACTTAAATTGTGCAGGTGTCTGGTATGGTATATACGAAAGGGAGCATTATATTCAATAATATTATAATTAAATTTAATTTTATAATACAATAATATATTAATATTATATTCAATAACAGACTTTTAAATACTATCTTAAATACTACTCTTTATAGACTTTTATTTTATTTTATTTTATTGAGTGGTGCAGCGGTAGCTTTGTCAACTCACAGCAAGAAGTTCTCTGGTTTGATTCTCAGCTGGACTGACTTCTGTGCAGAGTGTGCTTGTCCTCCCTGCATTTATGTATGTTTCCTCTGGATGCTCCAGTTTCCTCCCACATTACAAAGACATGTGTCTGGAATGTTTCTCCCTGGGCCTCCACTAAAAATTGACTTTGCTACAAGTCAGACTTTCCCCTATTAACAAATGTTAAATAAATATTTCATAATAAGCAGGGATGTTGTTTTTACAGAAGGGAATGATGCATTTTTTAGCATTTAGTTTAAGACCATGAGATTGGCACCACTCATTGGTCTGTGTAATCCCCTTTGGAAGTACGCTGACATCACTAGGGGATTCAATGATAGCACCTAATTTACAGTCATCTGCAAACTTGGTTATCCGCAGCCAGTCTGTTTTGGCCTGGACTTCTGAGAAGTATATGCCAAACAAGTGGGGGCCAGGCAGTGACTCTTGTGGGACCCCACTGATGACAGGTCTGCTGGTAGATGTAAAGTCTCCCACTTTGACTGAGTGTTGTTGATCAGTGAGCCAGTTTGCAACCCATCTGACAATATATGGGTTGATATTCAGCTGGGTTAGTTTGTCAATGATACCTGAATGTGGGATAGTGCTAAAGGCCTTGGCCAAGTCAACATAGGCTGTGTGCATGGCTTTTCCCTCGTCTAGGGCTCTGGTCACATTCTTGAAAAAATCCAGCAGGTTTAGTAGGCATGACCTGCCCTTGACAAAACTGAACTGGAATGGATCCAGGGTTTGGAGGTCACCTATATCCTTTTTTATGAGATCCAGGATGATTCATTCCATTGCCTTACATATGAGGCTGGTTAAACTTATGGGTCTATAGTTTCCTAGGTCTGTTGCTGAGATGCCCTTGAGGAGGGGGATAACAGTTGCTGTTTTTCATTCAGTGGGGACAAAGCCAGTAGTCAGGCTGTGGTTGAATAGAGTGCCTAATGGAGTAGCTAACTCTTGTTGTAGAACATTAAGAATGCAGTCCGGAATGCCATCTGGTCTGATGGAGGCTGTGCTCTTAGCCTTGGAGACAGCATTGATGACTTGGTCTTTGGAGATGCGGGGGGGGGGGATGATGAAGACATGGTCTGTAGTATGTTTGGGGGGATAGGGTTTGAAATTTTGGCCAAATCTGTCTGCTACCTGATTTGCAATTTCAGTTCACATCTGAGTCCTACCTTTTAGGTTGTAGACATAGCTGAAGAAAGCCTTATTGTTATCCTTGGCTATGGTTGCTATTTTTTTCTCATAGTTGCTCTGTTGAAGATTTTATGAGTTGTCTTATTTGCTTGTTTAGGCTGAGAAGGGTGGTCTTCCAGTTGTGGGATCTCACTTTGTATTTTTAGACAGCAGCAACCTTTGCTTACTGTATAGTTTATTAATGATACACATCCACTCGGATGGTTAGTTTTTTTCTTGAGGATCTTGCTTTAATCCACATTTGTGCAGGTGTTTATACAGGGCATCAGTGTATACATTAGTATAGCCTTCAATGCCATATGTGGAAACTGGAGCTAAGAAGTTGATTATATCTTCTCTTTGGAGGGCATAGTTAGCTTTGGTGAAGTGTTTAGCCTGACTTCTCCTTTGGGAGTTCTTGTGCTATTGTTACTTCAAAATTGACTGATTTACGATCACATTTAACCAGTGTGGGCCCTACACATGAAGTGTTCCATCAGTCACTTATATTGGTGAGGACCAGGTCTAGAATATTGGCACCCCTTGTGGGGTGGTGCACTATTTGTTCCAGAGCATTTGAGTTAACAAAGTCCATGAACTTTAGTGAGAATGAGTTTTGGCTGATATAAATTTCCCAATTAATGGAAGAACAGTTGAAGAAGTCACCCATGATTAGGGTGTTAGAGGGTGTTAGGTTGTACCTTACTTGTCCCAAGTAGGTATAAATAAGCTGTATGGGCATCTTGGCTCATGGAAGAGGACCTATAACTGACGATGACCTGAAAGGGTGGGGGGGGTCTCACCCTTGGTAATTTGGACTTGGATTATCTCCATAGAGTTTTCTTGTCTAACCAGTCAAGAGGTGAAATTATCTTTAAAGAAGATAGATACTCCACCTCCTTTGGTTCTCACACATTCCATTTGTGTTCTGAAAGTGTGGAAGACTTTGTAGCCTTGCAAGGCCAGGATACTTTCTGCACCTTCAGCCAGGTTTCTGTGACAGCACAAATGTCAACATCTTCCAGGAAGAGGAGTACTTCCAGAGATTGCAGTTTCTGATTTAAACTCTGAGTATTTAGCAGCATGAACCTTAGTTTCTTTTTGTTTGATATTTTTATGTCAGGAATTTTGTTGTTGTGATCTTGCCTAATAAAAGGCATTATGGGAGAGGCAAGTGCCTTAACTGGCAACTGAAAGCCTAGTGGTGCAAGGCGAAGACCATCTCTGGCAAAGCAGAGTGGTCTATCCACCATGTCACCCCAGGCTGACAGGAACAGGATCCCTTTATAATGACATTAGAAATGAAGCCAATTATTGAAGTCTATCATTTTCTGTTTATATTGTGGTATCATCTTAGACAAGGGTAAAATTCTGCTCAAAGCTGGGGACATACCCACCTGGAACACATATTCAGAGAGCTCCATCATGTCTCTCTTTATGTAATCCAGAGAGGTTCATCTCAAGTCATTCACACCAACATGAACTATGATGGAGTCATAGTGGTACTTGCTGTAGAGAGATTTGAGTGCATGTGTGATCAGGTGAATCCTTGCAACAGACATGTAGCTAACCATAACCTTCTCCTTGTTCAACCTAGTGAGTGGGGCATCTGTAAGTCTCACTACAGAGGCACCTATAACTAAAACATTTGGAACAGTTGTGCATTACCTTAAGGGCTTATTTGGTGAGACACAGGTGCTAGTATTTTTATGCATATTGGGTTATTTGGGTGT
Organism: Protopterus annectens; assembly: GCF_019279795.1. Lineage (NCBI taxonomy): Eukaryota > Metazoa > Chordata > Ceratodontiformes > Protopteridae > Protopterus > Protopterus annectens. The sequence continues at coordinate 1,861,774,753 of NC_056726.1, read as the reverse complement.
TGTGTTGAGTATAATATAATAAATATTGCTAAAGGTTGTAAGCATGGGTTCTGCTGTAGGACACTATGTTCTTACTACAAGTATAAGAGAATGAATAATAACAAGTAGAATGGTAATCCTTAAAAAATAATAATCCACTATAAGCCTTAAGTGAATAATACAGTGGCCCTAAATAACATTACAATGGTACAGTCCATGTTCGCTGCTGAATGCCTCTGTATGACTGAGCTACAAACCCAGGATGCATGAGCAACAGTCAAGTTTCTTTCATTTGTTTTTTGTTCGCAAAAAGGATGGTGTTTCAAAGAGAATTACAGCTTAGTCATAGAAGCAAGCACACAGTACCCTGTAACAGTGTGGACGGAGCAAGACCTATCCATAATGAAGGACTTAAGGACCTGATTTCACATTTAAAATATCACAGGTCTATCATATGTAGTACATTATTGCAATTTACAGCATCAGTACCCAAAGTCTACATTTTGACATATAAAAATAAACACTACTTTAGAGGTCTGGCTATAAGTAGAGTTTTACTATTAAATGGATCATTGAATTATGTTATGTTGCCAGTGATTAACATTATCTGTCAAAATAACTTTCTGTTTCAACATATTGCTGATATCATCTCATCTTTCATCATTTTCAAAATTATTTAAAACATGAAAAGAAAATAATTTAAAATTTTGACATACAATGAACCACAGGAATGAGTGTAGAAACAATAGGCAATCACATAATATAGGTAGCCATATATACCTTTAAGTATACACATGTAAAAATGTTCTTGCCAGCCTGTCTGAACACATAATATGTCTCACCTCCCAAGTTTAACAGTGTTTTACAAGATAACACTGGTGTGAATTGGTAACTACCTACTCAGTCCTAAGAATACCCAAAATGATACTTCATCTGGCCTGCAGTGGCAATTTATTCCATAGTCTGGGAATTTGATTAGCTAAGAACTATATTTTCAGCAAGTCTAGTTTATTTGTTGTATATTTAGGTTATTTGTATGTTTTAGAGCCATTGATTTTGCAAGAAAATAGGAGGTCAAAAAGGGTTGGATTTCTCTGCACTCAGAAAATAGGACACAGTTCACCTCAGATCAGCTGTCAGGTTAGTGTCTAAAAGCTGAGTAATACTAACCTATCAGAAAAGCTGAATGATTTATGGTTCATAGGTTCATAGGTAGGTACTAGGCTATCGGCCCTAGGGCCTATACAAGCCTAGCCAAAAATGTACCCTGGCTTTCGCCACCCAAGAAAATTATTTTCCTGTGCCCCTGTTGAGCAGAGCCACAGAGGTGATCACTGGGGTGAATTTCCTATTTCCCATCCAATTATCAAGATTTTTCTTGAAGAGTGCTAATGAAGAGCTTTATTTGATATAGACAAGTAGTTTGTTCCAAAGTATGGGAAGTCTCTGGGACAGGGATCTATCCCTCCAGCATGTTTTGTTTATTGTGATGACAAGGTTTAGGTCCCTAGAGAATGTAGAGCGAAGGGATTGGGATTTCTTTAAGTGGAGCATGTCCAACAGCTCTGGGTTTGACATAGGTTTGTATGTTAGGCAGAGATCACCTCTGAGTAGGCGATATGAGAAGGAGTAAAGCTGGAGTTTTTTGAGATGGTCTGCATTGGGCATCTGTTTGAGGCCAGTAATCCTCTCTGTGAGGTATTTCTGTTGTGTTTCCAGTTGTTGTAGATGTCTTGTGAGGCACATACCAAAAGGGGCATTGTACTCTATAATGGGTCTAATGAGTGAAGAGTAGAGGGGAACAATGACCTCTTTTTTACTGGATGAGAAACCTTTTGTGATGAGGTGTGCCACATAGAAGGATATCCTGACTACTGTGGCGATGTCATTATCAAAGGATAGACTACTGTCCACCTGTGTCCCAAGGTCTCATCACAATTTCTGTGTTAAGTAGATTACCACCTATGTGGTAGCTCATAGGTACAGAGTTTTTACCAAAGGGGATGACAATGCACTTTTTAGCATTGAGCTTGAGGACATGGTTTTGACACCAAGCATCTGTCTCAGTGAGGCCCTGTTGTAGGATGTCCACATCGTTAGGCATTTCAATTATGGCTCCTAGTTTGCAGTCATCTGCGGACTTTGTTAGCCAAAGACCTTCTGTGTTAGCCTGTACTTCAGAAAAGTAGATACCAAACAGGAGAGGACCCAGGACTGAACCCTGTAGTACTCCACTTGTCACTGGTCTGAAGTCAGATTTGGAGTCTGCTACTTTCTCAGTGTGGGTTCTGTCAGTGAGCCAGTTGGCAACCCATCTTGTGATATAGGGATTTATACCTAGTTTAGTGAGTTTATCTATAATGCCAGAGTGGGGGATGGTGGCAAAAGCCTTGGCAAGATCTAGATAGGCTGTGTGAACCACGTAACCCTTGTCTACAGCTTTGGTGACTGCTTCAAAGAAGTAAATTAGGATTAGAAGACATGATCTGCCTTTTACAAACCTGAACTGGGTGTGGTCCAGAGTTTGGAGATTAACAATATCTTTGTTTATAAGTTCCATGATGATACATTCCATGGCCTTGCAGACCAGGCTCATTAGGCTAATGGGGCGGTAGTTCTCGGGGTCCATGGTGGCTCCCTCTTTGTGGAGTGGGATAACCATTACTGTGTGCCATTCAGTGGGCACAAAGCCTGAGGTGAGGCTATGATTGAATATGGTGCTTAGGTGGGGTGCCAGTTCATTCTGTAGTTCATGTAGAATGCAGCCCGGAATGTTGTCAGGTCCCATGGATGCTGTGTTCTTGGCTTTGGAGAGTGTAGTATTTACCTGTGCAGCCGTGATTACAGGAACTTTGCATTCTTCTGGTATAGTGATGGGCTCTTTAGGGGGTGGGGTGCGGGTAAAGTTAGCACTGAACCTATCTGCCAGGATGTTGGCAATATCATTTGGTTCTGTATATTTAGTGCCATTGTGCTGTAACTCAGAGCAGATCTGAGTGTTGCCATCCAGATTCTTGACATAGCTATAGAATGCTTTGTGGTTGTCTTTAGAATTAGTGGCAATTTTGTTTTCATAACTAGCTTTGGGGGATTTTATGAGGGATCTTAGCTTCTTACTGAGGCTGATCATGGAGTTCTTCCAATCATGGGATTTTACTCTTTTTTGCAACAGTTTCTTTCTTCGGTTGTATAGTTTGTTTATGGCAGGGGACCACCATATTGACTTCCTTTTTTTGGAGGATAGCATCTTGGTTCTGTTAGGGATAGCATGATCCATGCACCTGTGTAAGTGCTTATAAAGTGCATTTGTGTAGAATTCAGCAGTCATACCTCTATTGTCCATCTGCATGGGTGTCATGAAGTTCACCACTTCTGTCTTAAGAAGTGTGAAGATGGCTTTGGAGAAATTGTTTACGGTGATTTCCCTAATGGGGGGTGGGGGTGAGATGGGGATGTCTAGGCTGATTTGCTTGTGGTCGGATGTGACAAATGAGGAATTGACCTTTGGTGTGGAACACCGGTCACCCATGTTGGTAATGACCAGGTCCAGGATATTGCTGCCCCTGTTGGGGGTGTGGGTAAGTTGATGCAAGGCACTGGAATTTATGAATTCCAGAAAACGTTGAGCAAAAGAGTTGGCACATGAGTTGTTTTCCCAGTTAATGGTGGGGTGGTTGAAATCGCTCATTGTTAGGTTGTTGGGTTGTACCCTAATATTTTCCAATGTATCAAGAAATGAGGAGTGGAAATCCTGGAACATGGTGGGGGATGTGTAGCAAGTTACAATTTGGACTGCTGTCTTGCCCAGAGTTAGTTGCACTAGGATAATCTCGGATGCATTATGCTGAGCAACTAGCTTGGGGGTGTGGAAATCCTTAATGAATATGGACATGCCTCCGCCTTTAGTGTTTCGGTCCAGGTTAGTTGGCCGAAAGGCATGGTATGAATTATAGCCTGGTAATGCAGGGGTGCTGTCTGGAGCCTTGAACCAAGTCTCTGTCACTGCACAGATGTCAATGTTCTCCATTTTAAGGAGTGCCTCGAGTGAATGCATTTTGAGCTTTAGACTTCTAGCATTGAGTAGATTACCCTCAGATTTTGCTTGCTTGTACCTGTTACGGTGGTGAATTCATCATTTGAACCTTGCCAAAAAAAGGCACTATAGGGGTGGCAAGAGGCTTAGCCAGTATCTGGAATCCCAAGGGCAACAGGTGCAGGCCATCTATGGCAAAGCATCGTGGTCTGTCGATCATGTCATTCCAGGCAGACAGATACTGGATGCCCTTATAATGACACCGAAGCTTAGCCAATTGTTGAAGTCAATCATTTTGTCCTTGTACTGTGGTGTCATTCTGGTTGATGGCAGGATGCTACTCAGGGCTAGGGTTATAAACTGCCTAAGCTACAAGATCGGAGAGCTCCTCCATGTCTCTTTTCATGTAGTCCAGGGAGGTACATCTCAGGTCATTCACACCAACATGGACAATGACAGGGTCATATTTGTACTTGTTGTGGAGTGACCTAAGTGCGTGCATTATGTGGTGGATCCTGGCACCCGACAGGCAACTGACAGTAACTTTCTCCTTTTTTAGCCTGGTGAGTGGAACATCAGTGTGCCTGACTATAGAGTCACCTATGACTAGAGTGTTGTGTACGTTGTTATGCCCTTTATTTCCTTAGTTATAAAACCTTGATGCCTTTCCAGGTAAGCTATATGCTTGGATTTATACATACCAAAGGGGACATTGTATTAAATGATGGGTCTGATAGGAAAAGAGTACAGCAGGAGAACGTCTTTGGATCTTGATGATATTCCATTGGAAATGAACTAGCCAAATAATGGGATTTTGATTACAATGGAACCTTGATGATTGAATGTTGAATTCCTGTCCATATAAGTACCCTGGCCTCTTATGACTGAGTTTGTCTAAAAAGGAGCTATGCTGCACTAGGTTTGTGTTTATTCCAGCACTTGATGGAGCTGTTTAGTATCAGTAGATGAATAGGTGATAGTGCCCAGCTTGTAGTCCCCAGCAAATGAGGTCAACCACATTTCTTAGATGTTAGTTTGGATGGCTGTTAAATAAATGTCAAACACTTCTAATCCTTATGGAACTTCAGAAATTAAAATTTTGCATACAAAGAGAGTACAGACAACTTTCACAACTTGTGATCTGTTGGCATGCCAGTTTGCAAGCTAAAAGATAATGCAGAGGTTTACATTTTGTCTATTTTTTTTCAATAATATCAACATGGGAAAGAATGTCAATAGCCTTGGCCAGATTGTGGTAGACAGCATCATGCTGAGGGATCACTGTCCACAACCTTGGTAAGCTTCCCAAATAAACTTAATAGATTTGGGAGACAGGATCTGCCTTTCACAAAACCAAATTGACTGGGGGTCAAGATTAGTTAAGTTGCTTATGTCTGCATAAATGAGTTATGTTGTGATAGATTCCATGTCCCTGAATATAATAGTAATCTAAAACAATGAGTAAACACCTGATATCCTTAAAGGGTAATTTGCATATATCCCATGTTGCCTCTAATACAAAAGATTTAAGGTATCACACAGTGGAAAGTTTTGCTTTGCTAGATTTTTTTGTGTGTGTTTTTAACCGACTGGTTTTCCTATATGACCTTTTTACTCATTGTCTTAGTTTGTTGGTTGGGATATTTTGTAGACACCATTATTTTTATGGATATCAGTTGGGTATGACAACCCTGTGTTTCCAAAAGTCAGACATCCTCTTATTCTGTGGTGATAATGGCATAAGAAGGCAGAAACGTGCAAGTCCGCATCTGGGGGGGGGGTGGCTTTATTGGCCTAAAACTGTCCATAAATATACTTGAAAGAAAAAGTCTTGGATGTTCAGATTTGCCATTTAGCTGAAACACTAGATATACTTAAAGGGTAATTTGCATGTATCTCATGTGGTCTCTGATACAAGAGGTTTAAGGTATCACACAGTGGAAAGTTTACAATATTTTTCTTTTTGTGACTATAATAGTAATGATGCAGATGGGCCTATAATTATCTGGGTCTACAGAAAGGCCACCCTTGTGTAGGGGATTCACAGTATCCATCATCAAGGCTGAACAGTTTAAGTAGAGGCTCAGAAAGTACATGCACAGCACTGATGAGAATACAACCTCTTGTCTGATTCTATAGATGTAATGTTTTAGCCTTTGACTGGGATTTTAATTGCTCTCAAGTGATGTCAAGAAAAATGTAATTGTCAGGGAGAGTGGGAACAGCAAAAGTGGGTCAGTGGGGAAAGGTAGCATTATATGTCTCTTCTAAATTATTGGCTATATCCTTAGGATCAGAATATCTGATATAATTGTGGAAAAATTCAGTACATTTTTGTACTTTATTCCATAATTTTCTGACATAATTGAAGATAGATGTGTAGTTTACTTTGGTATATGTAGGGAACATAAGCTCATACTCTACTTTGTATTTTCTAATAGTGCTCTTAAATTCCTTGTTGGCATGTATCAGTATGATCTTGAGGTTTGGGGATTATGATTTCTTCAGCCTCCATTCATTCAAATAATTTCTCTTCACTCAGAATCCTATGTCCCATAACCAGTCTTTACAAATACCTGAATAGTTTTACTAGGATCTCTAAGCCATATGCATAGTTTGAGACACTGCTTGCCATCCCACATCTACCTAGCATAAACCTTAAGGCAGCATATATAATTGTCTCTGAACCTGCTTAATACCCCCCACAACAATGTTAATATTTTCTGCCCTAGCAAGTTTGTTCCATTTCTTTGAACTTCTAAGCATTAATCACAAGATCTATTGTCTATTTGACAGGCTCACTAATATACTTCTTCAGTTGCTCACTGTTCAACATCTACTAAATCCGTAAGTATATTTTGCACTGTACTAGCTACCTTTGTTTTATACAAATATACTCTAATTAACAAATGTATGTGTAATTGTTGATATATATTGTCTGTTCATATATTTAATTAATCTCTATTTAAAAATAAGTAGAATATATTGAAGCTTTTCTCCATACATTTATAAGTGCCACTCCTACCCTCCAGCAACTAGAACAAATAACTCAACAGTCATTTGCATCCATTGAAACTTGGCTAACTAATGCTCAAATAATTTTGAACCCCCCCCCAGAAAATATAAACTAATCCTATTTCACCCTACTAGAGCCCCTGGCACCCCCTGCATTCAAAATTACCTCAGTCAATAACACCATCATAACCACAGTTTCCAGTACTAAGTTATTAGGGGTTACTATTGACAAGAATTTGCTATTTGATGCTCATATTGCCCAGTCCATAAAAAAGTACATAAAAAACTAGGGTGCCTCTACAGGAGCAAACACTATCTCACAGCCAACACCGGAGCTACTACAGCTAGAGCCCACCTTACCTCAGCTTTACTTTATGCATCCCCAATCTTTACCAACCTAAGAAAGTCCGATGTGACGAAACTAGAAACCTGTTATAATAAAATAGCAAAATATCCAACAGGCGCTAACTATAGATCTCACCATTGCCACTCTCTCAGAAAACTTTCATGGGTTGAATTCCCTCATTACTAAAAATGGCCCACCATATTATAAACCAACCTGAAAAACTCCATCCCTAAAGAACTTACTAACAATTCTCATAAGTGGACCCTTTGCATTAGCAATAAGGCACTATTAGAAATAAAAGCAAAAATTACACTGGAGAATCCCTCAACTCCTGTAAAGTCACCAAAGCCTGGTATAGCCTTCCACTAGACATTAAATCCAACACTAATGCAGTGCAATTCAAAAAAATACAAAAAGCCCACCTATCTGCTACATGGATCTGCCCATGTACTGACCCTGGCTAAAAACTACTAAATTAGAAGAAGCCAAGTCATCACCTAATTCACACCTAACTAGATATATACTATATAAACGTTACTACTTCTAGTCACTTCTGCTTTCACTTTTTGGACTTTCCTTAACATACTTCTAGCTTCAACCTTGGAACCTCATTATATACTTTCTAAACATAATCCCTTTTAGTTTCTTCTCTCTCTCTCTCTCTCTCTCTACACATTTCTTCTTTAACAGTCCTCTTAGCTCATGCCTACAGCTATTGGCTAATCTTGTAAAGCCTGCATATAAAGTAACCAGCTCAAACAAATCTGCCTATACAATTTTTGTACTCTCAAATAGTAACCTTAGCTACTAGTCTGTTTTTTCAATCCTGTTTAAAATTCCATTAATTGTAATTTGTTTTCTTTTAGAAATGCTATGTAACATTTACTGTTGATTAAATTATGAAACATTATGTAACTTGTTAAGTTTGTTAACAGCTTTCTAGCTCATTGTATGTCTTGAAGCTTTTCTCCCTGGGCATCTGCTGAAAATGGACATGTCCAGTCAGACTTTCCTGATGAACAAATGTAAAATAAAAATAAAATAAAATAAATAAAACTAAAATAAATATTCATTATTTTGATTATTTTGTTATATAGTTTATTAATATAGGATTCCCCCAGAGAGATTTGTTCCTAAAATTACCATTATATTTATAGCATAGGTATAATGAATTTTCTATATAGTTGTTTAGGTGCTGGTGAAGGAATGTCTGAATAAAGCATTGACAGTAGATTTGTTCTTCATAACATACATTTTTCATATATTCTTGATACATGTTTTCTTTTAGGCTTTCCAGTATAAAAGTCATCGCATATATTATATTTAGTGGCATGTACTACATTGTAAGAATTAAGATTTAAGATATGTACATCTAATTTAATACAGGATGAAATAAAGCATCAGTATTTATAAACCAATGTTTCTCTTTGCTATTTAAGCTCCATTAACAGTTAATAACACTGAATATGTTTTGATAAACTCTGTATAGATTCCTCTAAACATAAACATAGTATTAATATGATGTACCCTATGTCTAAAGTGGAAATTAGTTTCATGTTTGCAACTGATATTATTAAAAATGTCACTTGTCCTGTGGTTTTGGAATATGTGGTATTAGCTACACAAAAAACCCTGCAGGTGCAATGAGCTAAATAAATAACCCCTAGCCAAGCAATAAACAGATGACTAAATCCTAAAGCTACACATAGAATTAAATGTGGAAAAATATAATTTGAATGAATGTTAATACAATACTTCTCTCTTGTCTATGCACAAGGAGGGCCTGCTTTTGTAAATGATTTAAGTAAAATCTGAAATTTCTAAAAAAAAAAAAAAATTCAAAGTGGCCTCAGAATGAAAGTCTGTCATGCCTGCTAATTTCAATACCCCAACAACAGAATGTTATAGTTGTTGGAAAGGGGAGAGAGGAAACCAAAAATTCACAACATCAAAATCATTCAAGCAAATTTATCTTTTCATTAAACTACAATGTTAAATTTAATCTCCTACAGAAGGAGTTGTAACTACTAGGAACACAATTTTAACTTTTACTCAACCACATTTTTGAGTTTCAGGAAAATGATGATCAGGTATGTTAGTCACCAAATCATTTAAATCTACACACTGTAAAATTCTGGCATTCAAACTGATTCAAAAGTTCTTAATGTGGTAATGATTCCTCCCAGCTCTCTTCCTAATGCTCCAATTGGCAAAGGGACTATAACTAATTTTAAACCACACAGTTGCTTGTTTAATTGGCCTTTTATCCAATTGTCTATCATCTCCACCATCCAGAACAGAAACAACATAAATATCAGCCACTGAAGAATTGGTCTCAGGAGAGTTTCAACATGTTCTCTTATTCATTTACATTTACCAGAAAACACAGAGGAGTCACTGTTGTTGAATCTGACATTGATTAACTCTGCACTATGAAAGTTTCTTTCTATTTTTTATCTTTAATATCTCTCTCTTTGCAAATGCAAATCATTTAGTTTTGCATGCCTTGCTTATACTTATCAAACTTAGCCAGGCAACCATTAATCAGAAAATGTCTGCACTGCTTCTGTTTATCAACTCCCATATTCTAGGATATCTTAAAAAGAACAAACATTGCAAACATGGGAAGTGCCTTCACACATTCCATAAAGCTTGTATTCATTGCATGTTCTTGAAAAAACAGAGCATGCAGGATTACTGCCATAATTGGTTCATTATAAATGATTATGGAACATGAGTATGTGCCTTTAAATATGTTCCTGTAGTATAGAGTTTGAGAATGTTCTATAGGTTCATAGGTAGGTACTAGGCTATCTGCCCGAAGGCATTTATAAGCCTAGCCGGAATGTGTTGGCTTTGCTAGCAGCAATTAGCTAGATCACAAGGCTTTACCACCACTTAGTACAACATAAAAAGAGTAGCCTAGAGACTAAATGTTCTAGTTAATCTGTGACGTGTTTAAAATTAATTGCTATGTCTAAGAATATAACTATGTCAATAAATGTAACATCTTTTGTGAATAAGAAAGCAGGAGTAATGTGTTAATTTGCTGCAAATGTGGAGGGAGGGGTCATATTCTTTGCTTCTGCCACTGAACATAGCATTTTTGACAAGAACATGAACATTACAATGCATGCTTTAGAATGCAATTGCTTCTATGAAGTGTGATAGGAATACAGCTTGGACTGCATAAGCAATGAGTCATTGTGTTAAAATCAAGTCAGTAAAATGCATTGTATCTTAGATGAAATGGAAAGAAAATCCTTGTTAGATTTTGGAATTATTATTTCCCTAGACAAGCTTCCCCTGGAGTGTGAACATAAAATTAATAACAATCAGAAGGTGGAGGTAATGCACATTCAGCATGACAGAAATAACTATCCCCTTACACAGTTAAAAATTCAGACAGTTCTGTAAAAAAACATTACATCATCATCCTTTTCTACTGTGACATATTGCCTTCTGCTTTTATTATGTATAGCAGCCTTTGCTGTATAGATCTAACGTATCCCTTCCAAAAATAATGCTAAACCTTTTGGTCTATGAGGAAACTCAGTCTATCCCACTTACATCTTGATTTCATACCCTCCTAAATAAATTCTTTCAACTCTTTATTAATTACTGTCCACAACTCTTTAGGTTGAAAAAAGTGCACCTGACCTGTATTATAAAACTAAAGGGACTCAAAACATTTCACTGCTTGTATCTTACTATCCATATCCAAATCAACATCATCTGGGTTTTCATTTTTTTATATTACCGTTCATTTAGTTTCTTCCAACATATCCTTAGCTGTCATAATACAACACATTTTAATCCATATACCTAAATACCACATCTTATCATGTTCCCTTGAGTGTACCTGAACCAATTAATTTGTGGGTACATAGTTTACTGCTATAGCCTTTGTTTTATCTTCATTTATTTTATATCCTGAAAAAGATTGAAATTGTTTCAAAATGTATCTTTCATCAGAACTTTTGACATAGGAGGAAACATAATAAAGGAATCAACCAGCTACAAAGACTTAAGCATTGCAGTACACAATAAATTAACATTCTAATTACACACTGATGCAATGTGGAAGGTTGCTACAAGAATAATATGTTGTATACTGAGAATCAAGACACTTAAAAGGTATCAATGACAATCTTTAATTCCGTAGTCGGTAGTGTACTCGCGCTTGTTTATTCAGTGTGGAATCTGTGAAAATGAAAAGGACTCAAAAAGGAGAGATAAATTCCAAAGCACTCCATTTCATAAATATGAAACCAGTATATGCAAATCCCCCAAAACAAAAACTAAGCTGAAAATTGGGGAGATTACAGTTAGTTTCAAATTTCACTGTAAAGCAATTAGTGCATTTTTGAAGGGGGACACTCCACTCCTGTGTGTCTCTGATGCAGGCAACTATGTTCATCTTATAGAACCCCCCTGTTCACCTTAACATCAAACTTAACCCCATCCCTATCACTAACCCTGCACTTTTACCTTAGAAAAAAACTTATCTCATGCACGCACTACCACTATTGTATTGCTATGGTTTTGAGGTTTTTCATTAGTTTGGTTTTAGTTTAGTTTAGTTCTTTGTGCAGTTTATTTACTTTGGGGTTTGGTGTTTTTTGTTAGTATTGTGAGTTCTTTATTGTGATCTGTCAATATTATGAACTGTTGGTATTTTGATCTGTTAATATTATGAATTGCCAGTGTTTATGTGTCAGTGCTTTGAGTGTTGGCATTTTGAACTGTCAGTATTTTGATACAGTATTTGATAAATGCTCATAGATACAGTCACTGAAATGTTTTAATCTGGCTTCAGAGAAGAAAGTCAAGCAAAAAACAACTTACTTTAGCATAGCTCTACCTAATTAAAATTGCTCTTATATTTAGCTAAGCACAAATATTATTCAAGGAACACAGTGCAGATGTGGGCACCTGATTATAAATATTTATGTACCTAGGCAGTTATTGCCTACATAGGCTCAACAGTGAATAGTACTACTGAGAAAAAGGAGGGCTTGCTGTGTTTGTATGTGTGCTTTTCCCCTATATTATCAGCTTCATAGCTAGTGGAATGCATCTAAAGTTGTCTTTTGAAAAGTTTTTTTTTTCCTATTACAGGCCGTCATTTTGAATTATGAGTGGTAGCATGCAAGGGAAGGAAATGAGATTAACAATTTCCTCTTGACAGTAAGTTAGCTATGTTCATTGATATCATCTGCCTTTTTATTTCAAGGACTGCTGAAACACTGCTTCCTTGCTAATTTGCTTGCTGACATTTTTTTCCTGATGACAGCATGCAATAAAATATATTGGTTTAGTTAATAACTCCCTTCATGAATCATATATCCCGAGGAGAACAAGTAACATTAAAAAAAATAAACAGTCTCAAGTATTGACATTCAAGTTGAATTCTCTCATACCCCTGGCAGTAAATATGTATATATCTATATATATAACTTTATCTTTAAATATATAACTATATACTTTTCAACTCTTTTGCATTTTGAAATGTGGTCTTATATTTTAACAAAACAGAATATCTGTAGGTGATTCCAAGTTTGTCATGATCAGCACTTAGCATCAACAAACATACTTTCTGGGCTAACACCTGTTTTAACACATAAATCAGAGAGCTCCATGTTGCTGGGCAACCCATGTACCCGACACAGGCTCAGTCCAAAAAAGTTGTGAGCAGCCATTGTGTGGGCATGCCACCAGTATAGAAGCAGTGCCAGTCAAATGGTAGACAGATGTAGACAAGTTACTATGGACTTATTTCTGACAACTAAATCTGACTCTTGTGATTTGAAGTGCCACATCACTACTTGGGGAAAAGCTGTTGATTGTGCAGGAAGTGAAAATTACCAGCCATACACAGCTGAATTTACTTATACATATAGCCTTGCCTCTAGAACCTGACTTCTTGACTGGAAGTGATTTATGTCCTTCCCTGGAATTGCCCTCAGGGGAAGGCACAGAAAGGTATGGGGATCCTGGCAATCACACATTACTTGCCACCTCACTGCCACCTACTCCTCACCGTCCCATTTATACCCACTAACTCTCCTCTAGACTAAGTCGAAAAGCTTTCCCTTAAAATGTCAATGAACCTCATATGAACTTGTCTATAGTCTCCTCCTTTGACAAACTGACTAGTATTTTTATTTTTTTTTTTGCCTTTCTTCTCCTCTTATCTTCATCACATCTTCAAGATTATCTGACTAGTACTTTTTAGTTTTTCCTTTCATATATTATCTTCACTACATCTTCAGGATTATCTCTACAGAACATACTGTATGAACAGCAGTCCTATGCTACTACCTGCTATACTTCTAATTGTATGTTTAAAACACTATGTTTATGTAAATAGTTTATTCAATCATATGTTATTATCTGCTATATTTTATAACTGTACGTCTAAACCGCAATGCTCATGTAAATATCTTATGTACAGTATGTTAGCAATTGTTCTGGAGCTTTTCTCCACGGGCCTCTGCTGAAAACGGACAGCTCTGTCCAGTTGGACCTCCCCGTTAAACAAATGTAAAATAAATAAATAAATAAACCTACCCTTTTCCATATAGGTTCATATTTTCATAGGTAGGTACTAGGCTATAAGCCCTGGGGCTTTTATAAGCCTAGCCAAAAAGGTTCCCTGGCTTTCACCACCCAAGAAAATTATTTTCCTGTGCCCCTGTCGAGCAGTGCCACAGAAGCGATCCCCGGGGTGAATTTTCTATTTCCCATCCAGTCATCATATAACCCATAAAGCCATAGGTCTGTATTACATTAAAGTCTCCCTCCCATATGACTGTGTCTCTCCTCTCTTACTGACTTTTTCTATTGACTCTACATGTCCTGCCATTTCCTATCATTAAACTCCCTCTGAGCCACAATATCATCCTTCCAGTACCCTTCTGCCCTCAAGAGTACCACTGCATAACAGTCACCTGCCACTTATCCATGTCACTCTATCTTCACACCACCAACCTCCACCATCTGTTACCATTATCCCTGCCCCCTTCTTCCTTCTCTTGATAGCTGTCACCTGCCACTTATCCCTGTCACTCTATCTTCACACCACCAACCTCCACCATCTGTTACCATTATCCCTGCCCCTTCTTCCTTCTCTTGATAGCTGTCACCTGCCACTTATCCCTGTCACTCTATCTTCGCACAACCAACTTCCACATTCTGTCACCATTATCCCTGCCCCCTTCTTCCACCTCTTGATACAGAGTCCATCCACTGCACCTGTATCCTTTCTTTTGCATCTTCCTTGTCAATCTTCAGGATAACATTACCTCCTGGAAGCAGATTCTATTCAATTATTCCCTCCTTATGCTGCTTAAAACCAGCTCACTCATTATTTGATTATTTACCATTTCACATTCCAACTCCATGAACAATATCCTCACGCCAACTTACTTTCCACTCCTCTGGACCTGTACCCCATGAGTCTTTAGGAACACCACTCTGATGTACCACTGTTCCTACCTCTGGACAAGATAGCCAATGGCACTGCAGGTTTTTTAATCTAGCAGCTACTTTGGAAATTCGAACTAGGAATTTTTTTATTGTGATTAGTTTGGTGCTCTCCCTCTCCATCTCTTTTTCTTTGTCTCTACTGTCAGTCCTCAACCCCTAGTGTCAGTCCATACCCTAAACACTATCTGACTCCTAAGTGTGCACTTCCTACATGTTTTACTCCTTCAAACCTGAGCCTACCTTTTTATATGTACATTCCAACATTGCCTGTGATACATTTGTTTAGTTCAATTTGTTTATCATTGTAAAACAGTGATCAAACAATAACCAATTACAGGTTAAGCCTGGGTTACATCATAATGTAACAAAACAATGTACTGTATACAAATAGCAGTGATTTACATTTAAGCAATAATCCATGATTGTGTGTGGGTATATCAAAATTTATTCATGGTTGGCATGGTTTGATCATGAGGGCAAAGCTCAAGTGATTAAACAAAGCCAAGCATGGGTAAATCCTGACATACCCCACAAACAGCAATGGATTAGAGCTATTATATACTGGCACTATTTAAGAAAAACTTGCTTACCTTTCTTAAATAATGTCTTTGTATAAGGACACTTCAGTCTTTTTCCATGTTGTCTTCTGTATGCTGATGTACTGTTCATGAGTATGGGACTTGTTTTCCCATGCTTGCACAGTACATGAGTGCAGTTCAGCAGAAGTAACTGAGAAAGGAGAATCTCTGCTGCTGTTTGTTTTTAACTCTGAAAAAAAAATCAGGATTTTATGAGGAACAACACAGAAATACAAGGAAGTAAAAAGAAAGGAAAAACTAAGGGTAATGCTGCTCAATGCCAGAAGTCTCAACCTCAAGATGCACGCACTCGAAGCCCTTCTCAGTATGGAGAACATCGATGTCTGTGCTGTGACTGAAACCTGGTTCAAGGCTCCTGAGAGCACCCCGGCACTATCAGGTTTTACCTCATATCATGCGTTCCGGCCACAAAATCCGGACAACACCAAGAAAGGAGGAGGGGTGTCCATATTCATCAAAGATACCCTCACCTCCAGGTTGGTGGCAACGCACAATGCATCAGAGACCATCCAGGTGCAATTAACCGTAGGCAAGACTGCTCTACAATTTGTAGCATGTTACAGGCCACCCTCTCAAACTCAGGATCCTCACACAGCATTCCTGAAAACTCTGGAGGGGATAAATGTAACCCCAAACACCATCATACTAGGTGATTTCAACTATCCAAACATAGACTGGGATCACTACTCAAGCCCCAACACTCTAGCCCAAAGGTTCCTAGAGTTCATAAACTCTAATGCCATGGAACAACTAGTCACCATGCCCACAAGAGGTGAAAACATACTGGATCACATTATCACAAACATGGGGTCACAATGTTCAACACCGGAGGTATACCCTTCATTGGTGAGATCAGATCATAAACTAATCTCACTGGAAGTCCACATCCCGCCCCCCCCCCCGATAAAAAAGACCACAGTGAAGAACTTCTCTAAAGCCGACTTCACACTTCTTAGGACTGGTGTGGTCTCTTTCAAGGCCCCTGAGCCAGCGGAAACCATCACTAAAGCCGCTGAATCACTTACAAATGCCTTCTACCAGCACCTCCAGGACTGCATGGATCAGGCAATCCCAAACAAAACAAAGACTCTTTGTACCAAAGGCAGGCGTCCAGTCTGGTGGACCCCAGCCATAAACAAGCTCTACAACAAAAGGAGAAAGCTACTACAAGATAGAGCAAAATCCTCAAAAGGGAAGACACCCTTGATCATCGTAAGTAAAAAACTAAGATCTCTCATAAAATCCTCCAAAGCAAATTTTGAAAGAAAAATTGCCACGGACTCAAAAGGCAACCACAAGGCCTTTTTTAGCAATGTTAGAAACCTGGGAGGAAACTCCCAGATATGTTCAGAACTGGTTCAAAATGATATAAAGATCACTGAACCTACAGACATTGCCAACATACTGGCTGACAGGTTCAGTGCAAATTTCTCCCCCCCCCAAAAGGAGAAATATCTATACCAGAGGATTGTATCCTCCCAAACATCTCAAATGCTCAAGTAAGAACAGCTCTCTCCAAGGTGAAAAACACAGCATCCATGGGACCAGATGGTGTCCCCGGTTGTGTGCTCCACGAGCTCATTGAGGAATTAAACCCGCAGTTAGGGCAGCTGTTTAATCTTAGCCTCACCTCAGGATACGTACCCAAGGAATGGCGTACGGCTACTGTGGTCCCATTACACAAAGGCAGTACCTCCACCGACCCTGTAAACTACCGTCCCATCAGCTTGACAAGCCTGGTCTGCAAAGCTATGGAGAGGATCATTATGGAACTCATAAATAAAGACATAGGGGACCTGCAGACATTGGATCAAACCCAATTTGGCTTTGTCAAGGGCAGATCGTGCCTTTTAAACTTGGTTGACTTTTTTGAAACAGTCACCAAGGCCATTGATGAGGGCAAGGCAGTCCACACAGCCTACCTTGACCTGGCAAAGGCCTTCGACATGATACCCCACTCAGGCATCATAGAAAAACTCACCAGTTTAAATGTAAACCCATACGTCACAAGATGGGTTGCAAACTGGCTAAGTGACAGAACCCACAGGGTTAGAGTTGCTGGCGCCATGTCAGATTCCAAGCCTGTCACAAGCGGTGTCCCACAGGGCTCGGTCCTGGGTCCACTCTTGTTCGGCATCTACTTTTCGGAAGTATAGGCAAGCACAGGAGGATTATGGCTGACAAAGTTTGCAGATGACTGCAAACTGGGCGCCATAGTTGAAAACACATCAGACACAGATATCCTTCAGAAGGGTCTCATAGAAATGGATAACTGGTGCCAAAGCCATGGCCTAAAGTTAAACGCTAAAAAATGCATAGTCATACCCTTTGGGAAAAACAAGGTTACCCCTAGCTACCATATAGGTGGCAATTCACTAAGCACAGAAGAGGTTATCAGGGATCTGGGAACCCAGGTTGATAGCAACCTCTCATTTGACACCCACATTGCCAAAGTTGTTAGGAAGACCTTCTACATTGCCCACCTGATCATGAAGGGTTTCACATCTAGGTCAAGGGAGGTCATCATTCCCCTGTACTCATCACTCATCAGACCGATGATTGAGTACAACACCCCATTTGGAAGGTATCTGACCCGACACCTACAGCAATTGGAAAGGCCCCAAAAGTTCCTCACCAAAAGGATAAAGGGTCTCAAAAATATGTCCTATGCTGCCCAACTGAAGGAGCTCCAGCTCTACTCAGTCACTTACCGCCTGCTCAGAGGTGACCTGTGCCTGACATACAAGGCCATGTCCAACCCGGAATTAATGAACATGCTTCACCTCAAAAAATCTAAATCCATCAGATCCACAAGAGCACGAGACTTAAACATTGACACGGTCATAAATAGGACGTGCTGGAGGGACAGATTCATCACCCAGAGACTCCCTATGCTGTGGAACAAAATCCCGGTACATGTGAGGCAGAGCACCTCGCTGGCTTTGTTCAAGAGAAATCTTGACCAATGGATGGGAGATCGCAGGTATACCCCAGGGATTACATCAGTGTCACTGCTTGACAGAGGCACAGCAAAATAATGGGCATAATATCCTTCAATAGAAAGGGGTGGCGTAAGCCACAAAAACTCTGGGCTAGGCTTATAAATGCCCTAGGGCAGATAGCCTAGTATAAACCTATGAACCTAATGAACCTATGAAAAATCAGGTATGTTTCTGCTTCTTTAGGTTTGCAAAATGTACCTGATTTTGTCTTATATTTTGCTCTTTCCCTCAGCATATGTCAATAAAAAGTCTGATTGCTCAATGGTACCTCTGCAGCCAATCTTTTTCTGTTGGTATATACTTGATTTACAGTGGGCATGCTGGTTAGGCTGTCCAATCAGGGTGCCCATTTTTGAATATCAGTGAGCCGTTATTATAGCCGTTATTATATAATTATGAATACGCATAGAAAATCTGACAAAAATATATGTATAGAGAATGTAACAAACCTAATACATACATATATATATATATATATATATATATATATATATATATATACAGTTACATCAGTGAAACAAAAAGAGAAAATAGAGTCAAAGTAGATGTTGTAGAAGTGGTAGAGATATGGGTAGTAGTAGCTGGATTAGGAAAGGTGATAGAGACTAGTTACATGAAAGAAAGGAACTAGATTACTCATAGTAGGTTTAGAGCAGTAATGGTGTGGTAAGCTGAATCACAGTTTGAGATGGCTGAGTTAATCAGGTGAGTCAGGAATGTGGAAGATAAAGATACTAAACAGTTAAGGATATTGGTTTAAGTAACATGTTCTTTAGAAGGACAGTTGCATTCAATCTGTTTTAATAAGTACTGTCTGAATTGTGCCAGAACAGGAAGTAGTTTGTGTGATCAGTAAAATAAGGAGAAAGTGACTGCTATGGCTTTGTTCCCCATACACTGAAGCAGTAGCTAATTGAAGGCAGCCTAAAAGGAGCATCTATCTCTACTATTGCAACAAAAAAAAAGCGATCTCCGTGGTATCCCCGAAGTCTCAAAACAACCCACTATGCAACTATAGTTGGTCCAAAAACAAAACAGTGTAAGAAACCTCTCTGTGTGGAAGATTTTTAGTCCATATATCTCTAGTTAATCACTGTATATTAATCAGATCAGGCAATAGTAGTAGAAGTAGTGAACTTAAACTCGTCTTAAGTAAAAAAAATAAATAAGTAAAAAATATATAATTGTACAGAATTACTAAGTATTCGAAAGTAATTCAAGCAAGGCAGGCAGTCTGTTTCCAGTTGAAAATCATTTATTAAGTACACAGACAAGCGATCTAAGTAAAACAAAAATAGAGTAATAGTTTCCTCACAAGCTTTTTAAATATATATATATATATATATATATATATATATATATATATATGCTTTTTGTCAGGCAAGGGAATGGTTTATTGTGCTGTAAAATAAAGTATTATTGGTACATATGTTAAATTCTCATCTTTTCTCCCATCAGTGTGCCATTCAAGCTGGTCCTGCCCTACTTAGTAGCTGTCATAATAATATAACCCTTATGTACTTTAAATAAAATTTATAATGATGTGGTACCTCTTATTTAACCAGATTATTAATTAAGTTTGTGATTTTATCCAAGACAATATACTACATGGCTGGAAATATATCAACCTTAGTCCATTTGGCAATCAAAAAAAATATATAAATATATACATATACACTTTGCATGTAAAAATCAATTGTAAAAATCATATTCTATTTTCATAACCTATTGTTAACAAAGATCGCTTTCGTCCTTCTAGACTTCTTCAGGTCTATGTACAAGAACCCTAAAAACTATCTATAAAAATATTATTGCATAATTAGTTAGTATTGTTATTACACATCATTTTGAATAAGTGGAAAAAAGAGAACTAGAAAAAGAAAAAAATAATAAGAAATAATATATGATGATGGAAACAAAATATACACAAAATTACAACTGATTTAAAATGGTATTTAAAACCAACTGGCAAAATAAAATAAAATAAAATAAAATTAGTCATGTAAACAATGTGGCAATTTTCTAAGTTCCAGTACACTTTTAATTGAACAGTAGTAATTTAGTCCAGGCTTCCTAAAAGAGTTCAGCTTTAAATGCCACATGAGTTCATGTTTCTCCAGAATATTTGGGATGTCTCCTTCAAGATCACCCATGCCTATGTGATCCAGGATTCAGGATCTGGAACTTAAAACCTGTGTGTCTTTTATGAAGAGAAAGTTGTTTGGCTAGTGCATTATTTTTACACCCAGCACGGTTAAAGTCTACATCCTACAAAAAACAAGTATAATATAGTGAAGTCCCAGGGTTATAGATTGGCTAGAATTACCACAGAGATGGAACCATTTTTGAGAAGCCTGAACAACTTTCTACTAGTTGGTTTTAAATACCATTTTAAATCAGTTGTAATTTATGTGTATATTTTGTTTCCATCATCATACATTTTTTTCTTATTATTTTTTTATTTTTCTGGTTCTCTTTTTTCCACCTTATTCAAAATGATGTGTAATAACAATAATAACTAATTATACAATAATATGTTTATAGGTTCATAGGTTCATACTAGGCTATCGGCCCTAGGGCCTGTACAAGCCTAGCCATAACAATTCCCTGGCTATTTCTTCCCACGATATTTACTTCCCTGGATTCCTGTCTAGCAGGGTGACTGACATGATCCCTGGGGGAAATTTCCTATCTCCCATCCATTCGTCAAGGTTCCTTTTGAAGAGGGCCAAGGAGGCACTCTGCTTGACATGTATGAGCAGTCTATTCCAGAGTATGGGGAGTCCCTGGATTAGGAACCTATCCCTCCAGCATGTTGTGTTCATTGTGATGACGTGAAGCATGTGGCCCTGATGGATTGGGATTTCTTTAAGTGTAGCATGTTCAACAGCTCTGGGTTTGACATGGCCTTGTATGTTAAGCAGAAATCACCTGTGAGTACACAATATGTCACAGAGTATAGCTGGAGTTGTTTTAGTCAGTCAGTATAGGTCATCTGCTTTAGGCCTGTTATTCTTTTAATGAGGTGTTTCTGCGGCCTTTCCAGTTGTTGCAGATGTCTTGTGAGGTACATACCAAATGGGGCGTTGTACTCTATGATGGGTCTAATGAGGGATGTGTACAGTGGGACAATGACCTCCTTTTTTCTGGATGAAAAGCCCTTAGTGATGAGGTGTGCCACATAGAAGGATTTCCTGACTGTTGTGGTGATGTGGTTATTGAAGGTGAGACCACTGTCCACTTCTGTTCCTAAGTCTCTGTATCACACTTTCAGTGTTTAGTGTAATGCTACCTCTGTGATAATTCATGGGTACATGGTTTTTCCCAAAGGGGATAACTATAAACTTGGTATTGAGCTTGAGCCCATGGCAAAAGCACCAAGCATCTGTTTCTGTAAGGCCCTTTTGTAGAATATCCACATCATTTGGGGATTCAGTAATGTTAGCCAGAGTCCCTTAGTGTTGGCCTGTACTTCAGAGAAGTAGATACCAAACAAGAGCGGTCTCAGGACTGAACCCTGAGGTACTCCACTTGTCACTTGTCTGGAGCTGGATTTGGAGTCGGCTACTCCTGGAAGATAGGTTCAGAGCTAACTTTACTTCCCCCACCCCCTAAAGGGCCCATATCTATACAGGAAGAATGCAGAGTCCCTGTAATCACAACTATGCAGGTAAAAGCTGCACTCTCTAAATCCAAAAACACAGCATCCATGGGAACGGACAACATGGCAGGCTACGTTTTACATGAACTTCAGAATGAACTGCCTCCCCACATAAACACCATGTTCAATAATAGCCTCGTATCAGGCTTTGTGCCCACTGAATGGTGCACAGCAACAGTTATCCCACTCCACAAAGGGGGAGCCACCACTGATCCCGGGAACTATCACCCTATTTGCCTGATGAGCCTGGTCTGCAAGGTCATGGAATGTATCATCATGGAATTCATAAACAAAGACATTGGTAACCTCCAAACTCTGGATCCCACCCAGTTTGGTTTTGTGAAAGGCAGATCATGCCTCCTGAACCTGATCGACTTCTTTGAGGCAGTCACCAAAGACGTAGATGAGGGTAAGGTGGTTCACACAGCCTATCTTGACCTTGCCAAGGCTTTTGACACCATGCCCCATTCTGGAATTATAGCTAAACTCACTAAACTAGGTAAAAATCCCTACATCACAAGATGGGTTTCCAACTGGCTCACTGACAGAACCCACACTGTAAAAGTTGCAGACTCCAAATCTGACCTCAAACCAGTGACAAGTGGAGTACCACGGGGTTCAGTCCTGGGACCTCTCCTGTTTGGTATCTACTTCTCTGAAGTACAGGCTAACACAGAAGGCCTCTGGCTAATGAAGTTCACAGATGACTGCAATCTAGGAGCCATAGTCAAGTCCCCAAATGATATGGACATCCTACAGAAGGGCCTCGCTGAGACAGATGCCTGGTGTCAGGGCCATGGCCTCAAGCTCAATGCCAAAAAGTGCAGTGTCATCCCCTGTGGTAAAAACTCTGTACCCATGAACTACCACATAGGCAGTAATCTACTTAACACTGAATATGTGATAAGATACCTTGGGACCCACGTGGACAGTAGTCTCTCCTTTGATAGTCACATCGCCACAGTAGACAGGAAGTCATTCTGCGTGGCACACCTCATCATAAAAGGGTTTTCATCCAGGAAAAAAGAGGTCATTGTTCCCCTCTACTCAACACTCATTAGACCCTTTATAGAGTACAACGCCCCTTTTGGAATGTACCTCACAAGACATCTGCAGCAGCTGGAAAGGCCACAGAAGTACTTCACAAAGAGGATTACTGGCCGCAAATAAATGCCCTACACTGACCGTCTCAAAAAACTCCAGCTTTACTCCATGGCATATCACCTACTCTGAGGTGATCTCTGTCTAACATGGCTGTTGGACATGCTACACCTAAAGAAATCCCAATCCCTCTGAGCTACCTGCTCTAGGGACATAAACCTTGTCACCACAATAAACAGGATATGCTGGAGGGATAGATTCCTGTCCCAGAGACTTCCCTTACTCTGAAACAGGCTACCCATCTATATCAAGCAAAGTTCTTGATTAGCATTCTTCAAGAAAAATCTTGATGAGTGGATGAGAATCAGGAAATACACCCCGAGGATCACTTCTGTGTCTCTGCTCAAGAGTGGCACAGGAAAATAACTTTCTTGGGTGACATAAGCCAGGGAATCTTGTTGGCTAGGCTTACATAGGCCCTTGGGCCGATGGCCTAGTACCTACCTATGAACCTATGAACCTAAGCCAGTTGGCAACCCATCGAATGACGTAGGGATTTATACCCAGCTTAGTAAGTTTATCTATGATTCCAGAGTGGGGGTTAGTATCGAAGGCCTTGGTAAGGTCCAGATAGGCTGTGTGGACTGCCTTACCCTCATCTACCGCTCTGGACACTGATTCAAAGAAGTCAATCAGGTTCAGGAGTCACAATCGGCCCTTCACGAATCCAAACTGTGTGGGGTCCAGTGTTTGAAGGTTGCCAATGTCTTTGATTATAAGTTCCATGATAATATGTTCCATGGCCTTGCAGATCAGGCGCGTCAGACTGATGGGACGGTAGTTCCCAGGATCCAAGGTGGATCCCCACTTGTGGAGTGGGATAACTGCAGTTGTGCGCCACTCAGTGGGCATGAAGCCTGAAGTGAGGCTATGCTTAAACACGACACTTAGGTGAGGTGCCAGTTCATTTTGTAATTCATGTAGTACACAGCCCGGGATGTCATCTGGTTCCATAGATGCTGTATTCTTAGCTTTGGAGAGTGTGTTTTTTACCTGTGTGGTAGTGATTACCAGAATTTGGCAATCTTTCTGTACTGAGATGGGCCCTTTAGGGGTGAGAAGGGGGTGAAGTTGGCACTGAATCGATCTGCCAGGTTATTGACAATGTCCTTGGGATCAGTATATTATAGATAGTTTTTAGGGTTCTTGTACACAGACCTGAAGAAGTCTAGAAGGACAAAAGCAATTTTTTTTAACAGTAGGTTATGAATAGAATATGATTTTTACAACTGATTTTTTACATGCAAAGTGTATATGTATATATTTATATATATTTTTTGATTGCCAAATGGACTAAGGTTGATATATTTCCAGCCTTGTAGTATATTGTCTTGGATAAAATCACAGACTTAATAATCTACTTAATAATCTGGTTAAATAAGAGGTGCCACATCATTATATAATTTTATTTAAAGTACATAAGGGTTATATATTATTATGACAGCTACTAAGTAGGGCAGGACCAGCTCGAATGTCACACTGATGGGGGAAGGGATGTAAGTTTAACATGTGTACCAATAACACTTTGTTTTACAGCACAATAAACCACTCCCATGCCTGATAAAAAGTATATATATATTTAGAAAGCTTGTGAGGAAATTATTACTCTATTTTTGTTTTACTTAGATCGCTTGTCTGTGTACTTAATAAATGATTTTCAAATGGAAACAGACTGCCTGCCTTGCTTGGATTACTTTTGAATACTTAGTAATTCTGTACACTTACATATTTTTTATAATTTTTTTTTTTACTTATGACGAGTTTAAGTTCGCTACTTCTACTACTATTGTCTGATCTGATTAATATACAGTGATTGACTAGAGATATATGGACTGAAAATCTTCCACACAGAGAAGTTTCTTACATTGTTTTATCTCTACTGTTGCAATACAAGTTTCTAAAGCACATACTATCCATAGAATATAAATGTGTCTGCATGTTGCAAAATGATGAACAGATCAATAGAAGACCCTCACATCAGAAAGTTGTAATTAACTTTTGTTCATTTCAGAAACACACATAATTACAAAACTAAATTAAAACTGTATTAGATTTAAGTTTATATTGATATTAAAAATATATTTATGTTTAAATTTTAATTCAGATTTGTAACTGAATTTGTTCTAAAAGTGGGATTTTTAGAAAATGAAATGTGCAAATTACATAGAAATAATTGGAATTTGTGGGAGCAATGTATGCAGAATAATGTTCAGTAGAAGGAGTGAGGTTTAAGGAAGACATGAATTGAATAATTTATGTAATGCTGAACTGAATGGCAGTTTTTATAAAGAAGAAAGAAAGAAAGAAAGAAAGAAAGAAAGAAAGAAAGAAAGAAAGAAAGAAAGAAAGAGAAAGAAAACTTTCTATTGAATAATGTATATAACTGGAAAAAATATTAATATGTTTTGTTTTCTGTATCTATTAATGTATGTATGCCTATGTCTTAAGTGAAAATGTAATAAATGTGTTTAAAAAGGCACAAATACAACTTTCTGATCTATAACCAACATGATGCATGCATGGTCTATAGCAAAAGTCCATTAGTATATGCCTCTTTAGTATTATTTGACAAGTTTCAATCCTCTCCATTATAACATTGTTAGTGTGTCCATAAAAACAATATAGCAGTTAAATGTTTTGCTCATACAGGAAATGATCTTTCGTCACCCATTTGGCCCATTTGCATACTCTGTCTTCTATACCCTTTCATTCCACCACAACATAAATGTCTTACATCATTATTATTATCATCAACCCCCCCACCCCTTTTCCCCATTTTTATGTAAGGTTGAGGTGTCATGTCAACTGACATTATCTTTCTCAATTCAATGCCCTGTTCTACCTTCTCTAATGCAATCTATCCATCCATCTTTTTGCTGGATGCCCATATTTTCTTTGCATTCTTTCTATATGGCCCAAATCTTTTTCATCAGATTGTGTTCTACTTTCTTCTACATGTGCCTGAACCACAACAATCTGTACTCTTTGACCTTCTACACAATTGCAGCTATGTACGCTTCTGCACTGATGCCTTTATTTCTTCTGCTGTCCCACAGTATGCATCCTGTCACCCATCTCTGACTCTCCATCTCCATCACCTTATCTTAATCTTAATTGTATATGTCTGTCACATTTCTTTTTCTTTTTCTTGCTTCTCTTAATCTTCTTCTGTACCATCTTTCCCATGTACCATCTCCTTCTCCATGACAGCCTCTTCTTCATTCCTGTTCTGCTTGATTTCATTACTTGTGACACATATAGAACAAAACAAGACAAAGTGGACATAGTGAAGCACTCTTTTATAGAATCACACACACACACACACACACACACACACACACACACACACACACACACACACACACTTGCATTTACTGGGCTCAGCTGTCATATGTTGCTCACTTTGTAGGGTCACAGTTTGGTGTGCTTTTTATCAGTCATTTGCTACCATCATCTGCATATATGTGTGTCTACAAACACAATCTATCACCTCTTTCTGCTTTTGGGGCATCAAGATACACCTTTGCAGCCTCTTTGTCTGTAGCTCGGACCACCTCCACTGGTATACAGTGCCCTCTTTTTCTTTCTCTTAGGGGTACTTAAGGGTGATACACTACCCTTTGTTCCCCTTTCATTGTTCTTGTTTGTCATGGGTACTCTTTACAGCCATGCTGGTGTGTATTAGGGCATACTGTGGTGGCTTGTTCCTGTCCATCTCATCCCTGTCCTCCATTATGACATGTTTACCTGATCCTTTACCTGTTTCTACCAATGGGATTGTTGTCTGCCCTCCCTGCTGAGTCTGCCTCTTTGATCATGTCATAGTGGTAGTTAGAAAGTCTTTTTACCTTGCATAACTTATTGTAATCTTCAAGACAAAGAAAAGTCTTTACTCTCTCTTGCATTCTGCACTGATTAGGCCTATCACAGAATACAATGTCCACTTTGGGATGTATCTCGTTACATACACTAAGCAACTAGAAAGACCATGGAGGTTCCTAACTTAAAAGATTAAAGACATAAAAACTTGAGCTAACAGAAGAGACTTGAAGCTCTATCCTGCATCCAGTATCCTATAGACTCTTTTGGGGAGATATGTACCTTGCTTATTGAGCCATAAGGGATCCTACAGTACATGATTTCTTATTCCTTCATAAATTAAACAGTCCTACAAATGCTAAGGCAAAAGACCTACATCTCCTTAAGCAAATAAGACAAAAAGGGTGGAGAGACAGATTTTTTCATACAGCATCTACTCTGTCCCTTGAGTAAACATCCTCTTCAAATTAAGCAGTGTGATTCATTATAGCAATAACCCACGTCTGGGTGTGGGTAATGCTGGATTTAACCATGGTTGGTGTGGTTTGGTCATGAGGGCGAAGCCCGATTGGCCAAACAAAGCCAACCATGGGTAAATCCAGCATTACCCACACCCAGAAGTGGGTTATTATTATAATGACATTATTTAAGAAAAAAATTATTACTTTTCTTAAATAATGGCATTGTATAATGCCTCCTTGCTGCCCTTCCGCAGCTGTCTGGTATTCTGCGGCAGTTCTGATATACTGCACATGCGTATGCCTACGCAGTACATCAGAGCTGTGGGCAAAAGCAATGGAGAAAGCAATATCTCCGTTGCTTTTTACAAACTGTTTCGCTATGTTAAATGGGTTTAACATAGTGAGACAGCTTTAAAAAAAGCAACGTAGAATCTCCGTTGCTTTTTTTAAAGCTGTCTCGCTATGTTAAACCCATTTAACATAGCGAGACAGTTTTGAAAAAAGCAATGGAGAAAGCAAGATCTCCATTGCTTTTTACAAACTGTCTGGCTATGTTAAAGGAGTTGAACATGGCGAGACAGCTTTAAAAAAAGCAATGGAGAATCTCTATTGCTTTTTTTAAAGCTGTCTCACTATGTTAAACTCGTTTAACATAGCGAGACAGTGTGAAGCAATGGAGATCTTGTGCTCTCCATTGCTGTAAAAAAAGAGTTATAGTAATGGAAAAAGTCCAGGCGACCAGACCTTTTTCTATTACAATAACTCTGATTTACAACGTGCACGCTGACCAATCAGCATGCACGTTTTTGAATATTAATGGGGGGGGGATCATTGTATAATATCACTCTTCAAACGGGAGCTAGATAATTACATGAGCATTCATAAATTCACCCCTGGCATGACTGGTTTGTTCCACCCTGAAAAAGAAAGTAGGGCCTAGAGTAGGTACTGGCCAGGTGTTAATGGCCTCCTGGCCAAGTTGCCTTGCCTATTCTGTGATCCTTTGAGCCTATGAAGTGCTCTGGCTACCACATAGTACATACTTGAAGGTTAGTATGGCATGGGAAAGATACAGTTAACTACTTTCATAATTGCTGTCTGATTAATGAAACTGTGGTTGATATCTGAGCAGTAATGCCAGAAAAAAATAAGAAAAGAAATTCAGATGAGTGGTTGTCTTGTAAACATGGAAGAGAATGGTGGAACTTACAACATTTAAATATGGAAATAATAGTACATCTCTACAAAACAAAGAGGGCCTG
The DNA here is from genome assembly GCF_019279795.1 of Protopterus annectens. Taxonomy (NCBI): domain Eukaryota; kingdom Metazoa; phylum Chordata; order Ceratodontiformes; family Protopteridae; genus Protopterus; species Protopterus annectens. Next base: position 1,861,745,924 of record NC_056726.1, on the reverse strand, counting down.
TGAAGTATATACACTTTAACGGATTTGTACTTAACATTTTTAATAAGAAATCAATTGTTTTAATTGGGATTTGTGAAGTGTATTACTCAAGCTTTCTATCAGAGAGCAATATATCATAAGGAAATAATATCCATATGATGAATGAATTAATGATCTGATTTGCTAAAAGCTGACCTACATCTCTGCATTGTCTAACTGGAAGTTCAGCGAGTGACATACATAAGAAATGCAAGCTAAGCCTGGACTATAAATGTTTGTTTTAGCATGCGCTTTCATGTTATACTTGCATCTTATGCTATGAATTAAAGATGGCAAATTTACAGGCACGAGAATTATAATTTAAGATGGATTCCTATCTATCATGATTTTGATATCTGTGCATATGTGCTGTAGTGAATGATGCTGTCAGACTCAGTCATATAAAAATGTGCCCTAAATTACAAGACCATCTATTGTTAAATCAATTGAATGTCCATTTATCATCTTACAAGTATATAAAAGACATTTGACTGCATCAAGCAAATGTATTTGCCAAACATAAATATTACTGAGATAAAACTAGAAAGGCAAACAACATTTTTAAAAAGCTCACAGATCTGTGCCTCTTCTGAGGTTCATACTAAGGCATAGAATGGAATGTATTCCTGAAAGTTCATAAGTACATCCAGGTCTTCTGTTATATGGGCTTACTGAGCACAAGTAAATGGCTATTATTTAATGTGAAGAAATCAAATAATTATTCAGTACTTCTCTGGCATTAGAGTTCAGTGGCAGTTACTGTAATAAAGTGAAAATATTAAATGCTCCCTAATGCACAATATGAGTATCTAGAGAATAATAAACTTTCATCAGAAAGCTCAGATGTCAGGGACCAGGTGTATTTCTTGGATACAGTACAAGTATTTTCAAGAGTTAACAAATCAAAACGTCATTTAAAATTGTACAGCTGCAGTTTTGCTTCAGAGCATTAACATTATGTAAATAAAAGATGACCAAACAGTGTTAAATAAATTCTATAAACGTCTGACAAGTCCAAAACTCAATTATAAATTAAAACTTGGAAACTTCTCATTTAAAAACACACTACTTTATTTGCATGGAAGAGAAAAGCACAAAAGGTTTAGCAAGCAGGCTCTATGAATGTCTCTTCTAGAGAAAAGTAAACTGACAAATTAGTTGCCACTTCTGTTCTTCAGGAAATGACAACAGCAAGCAATAATTGGTGCCACATACCTTCTAATGTTTCTGGAACCTTCAGCGTGCTAGTGCACCATTATTTACATGTGCTAATCACCCTCAGTAAATATTTTTTTTAGATTAAGTTTCACAGATATTGAAGGTGATTTGTCTCATTTATTTAATGTTTGCTTGGCTAAAACTTTACATCAGCTACACATTAGTCGCTTAATTCGTAAGCTACATGCATAGAATGCATTTCTTTACTTTTACAGCACAAAACCAGCAACCAGGCTTGGACTGCTTGATTTTTTTACTATGTTGAAATGGAGCATGAACCATTCAGCCATGTTAGCAACAGTCATGATTAGTGTTTGAGTAATTTATATATTTTTAGAATTATTTGGAATTATGCAGTACAATAATTTGAATATACTACTTTTTTTCACAGATGATAACTTTGATCTCTGGGCTACACAAATAACCACAAAGAACTGTAACAGAATATTCTGACTGAAAGTCGAAATATTTTCATACAAAATGTTAAAGTTTAGAATGAATATATTAAGGGCAGTGTTCATAATCTTGTCCTTTGTAAATTTGTAGTGGTAATCCGTGAAGAGCAGCAATGTGTCCTTATCAAATAAGGTAATTCAAGCTGACTACAGAAGTATGGAAGCATTTGGTAAGCATGCCTCCATAGTGGAAAAACGTAGCATGCTTAGGGCATAAACATTAGAGTGAAAGCTATTACAAAGATAAGGAGTATTACTTGTATGTGTATTACTATGATTCATAATGAGAAATGTAAAAGGTCTTCATTTGCATACAAAATACATTAAGAATCCTGAACGTAAATCAGTAAGCACCAATTTACCTGCTGAATACGTGAGTTGGGAGACAAATTAATTATCTGATTGGAAAGGAAAAATTAATATTTACTACCATACTTTTTAAAAAGGGGTATGATTATTGACTTCAAGAATTTTTATTTTATTTTATTTTAGTGCTTGTGCATAGTTGGCCAAACTACTGAAGGGATCACTTGGGAAAATGTTTCATGTGTTGTCCTTAAAGAGCTTGTGCATACTTGGTCAAACTACTGAAGGGACTACTGAGGGAAATGTTTCATTTGGTGTCAATAAAGTGTTTGTGCATACTTGATCAAACTTCTGAAATAGGGAAATGTTTCATTTGGTGTCAATAAAGTGCTTGTGCATACTTGATCAAACTTCTGAAATAGGGAAATGTTTTATTGGGTGTCACTAAAATGCTTATGCATACTTGGTCAAACTTCTGAAATAGGGAAATGTTTCATTGGGTGTCACTAAAGTGCTTGTGCATACTTGATCAAACTTCTGAAATAGGGAAATGTTTCATTGGGTGTCACTAAAGTGCTTGTGCATACTTGATCAAACTTCTGAAATAGGGAAATGTTTTATTGGGTGTCACTAAAGTGCTTGTGCATACTTGATCAAACTTCTGAAATAGGGAAATGTTTTATTGGGTGTCACTAAAGTGCTTGTGCATACTTGGTCAAACTTCTGAAATAGTGAAATGTTTTATTGGGTGTCACTAAAGTGCTTGTGCATACTTGGTCAAACTTCTGAAATAGGGAAATGTTTTATTGGGTGTCACTAAAGTGCTTGTGCATACTTGGTCAAACTTCTGAAATAGGGAAATGTTTTATTGGATGTCACTAAAGTGCTTGTGCATACTTGGTCAAACTTCTGAAATAGGGAAATGTTTTATTGGGTGTCACTAAAGTGCTTGTGCATACTTGGTCAAACTTCTGAAATAGGGAAATGTTTTATTGGGTGTCACTAAAGTGCTTGTGCATATTTGATCAAACTTCTGAAATAGGGAAATGTTTTATTGGTTGTCATTAAAGTGCTTGTGCATACTTGATCAAACTTCTGAAATAGGGAAATGTTTTATTGGGTGTCACTAAAGTGCTTGTGCATACTTGGTCAAACTTCTGAAATAGGGAAATGTTTTATTGGGTGTCACTAAAGTGCTTGTGCATACTTGGTCAAACTTCTGAAATAGGGAAATGTTTTATTGGGTGTCACTAAAGTGCTTGTGCATACTTGGTCAAACTTCTGAAATAGGCAAATGTTTTATTGGGTGTCACTAAAGTGCTTGTGCATACTTGGTCAAACTTCTGAAATAGGGAAATGTTTTATTGGGTGTCACTAAAGTGCTTGTGCATACTTGGTCAAACTTCTGAAATAGGGAAATGTTTTATTGGGTGTCACTAAAGTGCTTGTGCATACTTGGTCAAACTTCTGAAATAGGGAAATGTTTTACTGGGTGTCACTAAAGTGCTTGTACATACTTGGTCAAACTTCTGAAATAGGGAAATGTTTTATTGGGTGTCACTAAAGTGCTTGTGCATACTTGGTCAAACTTCTGAAATAGGGAAATGTTTTATTGGGTGTCACTAAAGTGCTTGTGCATACTTGGTCAAACTTCTGAAATAGGGAAATGTTTTATTGGGTGTCACTAAAGTGCTTGTGCATACTTGGTCAAACTTCTGAAATAGGGAAATGTTTTATTGGGTGTCACTAAAGTGCTTGTGCATACTTGGTCAAACTTCTGAAATAGGGAAATGTTTTATTGGGTGTCACTAAAGTGCTTGTGCATACTTGGTCAAACTTCTGAAATAGGGAAATGTTTTATTGGGTGCCACTAAAGTGCTTGTGCATACTTGGTCAAACTTCTGAAATAGGGAAATGTTTTATTGGGTGTCACTAAAGTGCTTGTGCATACTTGGTCAAACTTCTGAAATAGGGAAATGTTTTATTGGGTGTCACTAAAGTGCTTGTGCATACTTGGTCAAACTTATGAAGGGATCACTGGCGGCAAGTTCTTGGATTGCAAATCAGATATCAGAGGCACAGCAATGTTTCTACGAATCAGTGTGCATACTGTGTTGAAAATGGAGTATGAATCACAAGAACACTTCATTAGCATACACTGCTTCACACAATTTCTCATTTACATCTCATTATACTTAAGGTAGTGTGCATTAGTGTAAATGGCATCTATGAATCACACCTCATGTACAAACATCAAGAATACCCCTACTGCATTTGTGCAAATAACTATGAATACTGGCCTAAAAGTAGTTCATAAGAACCAGCACCTCTATAATTGTTATAATTAGGAAAGATAATGTACAGTGGTTTATATTTAAGTCTATAATCATTCCTGGATGAGGATAGTAGAGAAAATATCAAATGATAAGATGGGACTAGAATAACCAACTAGAATGTGAAGATACAGGACATGAGATGAAACAGGATAACAAGCACGATTGAGAAAGCAGGAATCTGAAAGGAAACCAAAAAAAAAAAAAAGAAAGATAAATGGATAGATAAATTATATATAACAATACTAGCCTTTTATCTACAGTACAGAGATGGTCTAACGTAATGGGTATATTTTAAGTTTCATCTGAAAATGCTGAACATTCAGGAAATTACAGATTAATGTTCTTAAAACCTCCCACTGATATAGAAGAGCTGACCTTTGGCTGCTTTGTCCTAGTCCACTCCTCCAGGGCCACAGCCTGAGTCCATTTTTGAACTTAAGTTATCAGAAGCACAGACTGATGTCTCTTTTCTGCAGCACAGGATAATTTTTTTCTATTCAGATATGGCTTTATATTTATAATTAAAACAATACATTTTAAGAAAGAATTATTATGTGTAGTTTATAGTAATGCAGTATAGTTATGAGATAGCATGCTGAGATTGCACAATTCTATGAAATTCTGACTTCCTGAAAGTTGACTTACCAAAAGTACAAAAAACTGGCCAAAAGTGAATAGGGGGAATTTTTTTTTTCAGGGGAACAAGCCCCCTAGACCCAAAACTTATAAACTTATATATATATATATATATATATATATATATATATATATATTTATTTATTTATTTATTTATTTTATTTATTTTACATTTGTTGACCGGGCTAGTCTAGCTGGATATATTTCCATTTTCAGTAGAGGCCCGGGGAGAAAAGCTCCACATATAACATCACAAAGAGACATGATAATAATAAACACATAGAATACAATATATATACACATATATATATATATAGATAGATAGATAGATACACACATACACACCAACACCACAGTTGTACAACTCAAAGAAGGGAAAAAAAAATCTCCCAACATAAGTGACTCATTGCCAGTGCACATTTAAAAATCACACCAGCAATGATTTCCCATGGGAAACAATGCTCAGCATTATGCCTTTCATCTTTTTTGCTTCATTGTGTTGATGTTCAAGACAATTTCACCTCAAGCAACTGTAGGGGCGCCAAGATTGTACAGCCTAATAATGAAAATATTTGCAAAGTTTGGAATAAACATGTTACAATAACGTATAATGTATACTCTTGGATGTGAGTTTTAGTATACTCAGTTTATGACATGATATTCAGGACCTAAAGTATTGTCAAGCCAAGACTGGAATAGCTGGTCAAGAGGAGGTCAACACCTGCACCACACCACATGCAACATATAGCCCTCCAGAACACTCACCACCACAGCTCTCGCATAAAAACACAAGCCACACACCCACATTCATGGAGGCTCTCAATATAAATCTACCCAAACAGCAGAGACCTCCAAAGCAGAAATTCACTTGACCACCACAGCACAGCACAAACCACAAGAAGCATAGCTCACCTACACAGTGTGCCCCTCAGCCTAAGCCCCTAAGGCAAAACAGCCAATACACTAATCATAGGTGACTTGATAGTGAGCCACACTGATGTCCCACTTACTAAGCTGAAAATGGAGAAGGTAACAGTCAGCTGTCTATCAGATGCCAGAATTCGACACATAACACATGCACTCAGGTCTCTCCACAACAAGTACAAGTATGACTCTGTCATTGTCCATGTGGGTGTGAATGACCTGAGATGCACCTCCCTGGACTACATGAAAAGAGACATGGAGGAGCTCTCGGATTATATGGCCCAGGCAAGTATGACCCTAGCCCTGAGCAGCATCCTATCTTCACCCAAAATGATACCCCAGTATAAGCAAAAAATGATTGACTTCAACAATTGACTAAGTTTCTGGTGTCATTCTAAGGGGATCCAGTATCTGTCTGCTTGGGATGACATGCTTTGCCAGAGATGGCCTGCATATGTCACCCCTGTGTTTCCGGATACTGGCTAATGCTCTTGCCACCTCTATAGTGCCTTTTTAGGCGATGTTCCAAAGACAAAATTACCACCATAACAGCTATAAATAAATGCACTCTGAGAGTCATGCTGCTCAATGCTAGAAGTCTAAATCTCAAGATGCACTCACTTCAACCACTCCTCAAAATGGAGAACATTGACATTTGTGCTGTAACAGAGACCTGGTTTAAAGCAGAAGGAAGCACCCCTGTGCTACCAGGCCATAACTCATTCCACACCTTTCGGCCCCTGAACATAAACTAAAGCTCCAAAGGCAGTGGTTTCTCCATATTCATAAGGGATATACACACCTCCAGACTAGTAGTCCAGCATAACGCATCTGAGTTACTTTAGGTACAACTAACATTGGGTAAGATGGCAATTCAGGTCATAGCCTGCTATAGGTCCCCAGCCATGTCCCAAGACTTTCACTCCACATTCCTAAGCACCCTGGAAACTATTAGTGTCCAACCCAACACTCTCATAATAGGTGACTTCAACTACCCCTCCATCAACTGGGAAAACTACTCATGTACCAATACACTGGCCCAATGCTTCCTGGAATTCATCAGTTCCAATGCCCTGGACCAGTTCATTCTTACCCCTACTAGAGGAAGCAACATCCTTGACCTGGTTATTACAAACATGGGCAACCATTGTTCTACACCAATAGTCAATTCCTCCTTGGTTAGATCCGACCACAAACTAATTACCATGGAAATCCACATCTCACCCACATCCCCAGCAAAGGTAACCACCATGAAAAACTCCTCCAAAGCTGACTTTGGGCTCCTAAAAACAGAGGTGGCTAACTTCACAGCACCCATGTCAATGGAAAATAGATGCATGACTGCCAAATCATACACCAATGCACTGTACGAACACGTAGCTAAATGCAAGGAGCTAGCCATACCCAACAGAACCAAGACGGTCTCCTCCAAAAAAAGGAAGCCAATCTGGTGGTCCCCTTGCCATTAATAAACTCGACAACAGAAGGAAGAAACTGTTGCAGAAAAAGGTGAAGTCCCAAGACTGGAAAAACTCTCTTATTGCCTCAACAAAAAGATGAGATACCTCATCAAAACCTCTAAAGCCAGCTATGAAGGCAGAATTGCAGCAGACACTAAAAACAACCACGAAGCCTCATATAGTTATATCAAGAATCTCCACAGCAATTCCCAGGATTGCTCTGAGTTACTGAACATTGGTACCTCCTATTCTGAACCAACAGATATTGCCAACATACTAACTGTCAGATTCAGTGCCATCTTTACCCCCCCCCAAATGACCAATCACAATACAGGAGGAATGCTGGGCACCCAGCATTACTACAGTACAGGTTAAAGCTGCATTGTCTAAGGCCAAGAATACAGCTTCCATGGGACCCGACAATATCCCTGGATGTGTTTTACATGAACTACAAAGTGAACTGGCACCACATCTGTGTGCCCTGTTCAATGACAGCCTCACCTCAGACTTTGTCCCTACCGAATGGTGCACTGCTACTGTCATCCCTCTCCATAAAGGGGGAATGAATATAGACCTAGGAATTATCGCCCCATTAGCCTGATGAGTCTGATATGTAAAGCTATGTAGTGCATCATCATTGACCTAATTAACAAGGATATAGGGAATCTGCAAACTATAGATCCCACACAATTTGATTTTGTGAAACTTAGATCACTCCTGCTCAACCTGGTTGACTTCTTTGAGTCATTCACCAGAGCTGTGGATGAGGGCAAGGTAGTTCATACAGCTTACCTCGAGCTGGCCAAGACCTTTGATACCATTCCCTACTCAGGAATTATTGATAAACTCACCAAACTAGGCATCAACCCTTATATCACTAGGTGGATTGCAAACTGGCTCACAGATAGAACCCACAGTGTAAAAGTAGCGGACTCCAAGTCAGACTGATAATCAGTCACAAGTGGAGTCCCACAGGGATTGGTCCTGGGTCCTCTCCTGTTTGGCTTCTACTTCTTAGATGTCCAGGCCAATATGGATGGACTCTGGCTGACCAAGCTCACAGATGACTGCAAGCTGGGAGCCATTATTAACTCCCCAATTGATTTAGACATCCGGCAGAAAGGCCTCACTGAGACCAATGGCTGGTCTCGAAAACCATGGCCTTAAGCTTACTGCCTAAAAATGCATTGTCATCCCTTTTGGGAAAAACTCAGTTCTCACTAATTACCACATTGATGGGAGCCCACTGAACACAGAAGGCGTTATAAGAGATCTGGGAATGCAGGTTGACAGCAACCTTTCCTTCGACCACCACATTGCCACTGTGGTCAGAAAGTCCTTCTCTGTGGCACATCTCATTACTAAGAGTTTTGCATCCAGGAAGAAAGAGGTCATTGTCTCCCTTTACTCTTCCCTCATTAGGTCAGTCATCGAGTATAATGCCTATTTGGCATGTACCTCACTAGACACCTGCAACAGCTGGAAAGGCCACAATAGTACCTCACAAAGAGAATCCTAGGCCTTAAACACATGTCCTACATGGACAGACTCAAAAAACTGCAGCTATTCTCTGTCTCATATCATCTACTAAGAGGCAATCTCTGCTTGTCTTACAAAGCCATGTCTGACCCAGCTCTGTTAGAAATGTTACAGCTAAAGAAATCCCAATTCTTCCACACCACACACTCCAGAGACCTCAACCTCATTGCCACAATCAACAGAACATGCTGCAGGGACAGGTTCATAACCCAGAGACCCATGCTCTGGAATAAACTTCCGGAATAGACTTCCCATGCATGTCAAGCAAAGCACCTCACTAGCTCTCTTCAAGAGAAATCTTGATGAGTGGATGGGAAATAGAAAGTTCACCCTGGGGATCACTTCAGTGGCTCTACTTGATAGAAGCACTGGGAACTAACGTCGGGCAGCACAATGCCAGGGCACTTCTATGGGCTAGGCTTGTAAAGGCTCCAGGGCCATTAGCCTAGTACACACCTATAAACCTATGTCAGTAAATAAATAGAAAGGATACCTGGTACTGAATAAAAGTCATGTTTTGACATAAAGTCATTATAAGAAGTGCTGAACATGCCATGCCAAAGAACAGGATCTATTTTGTAAATGCTATAGTATTAAATTAAATTGCATGTATAATGTTCATCGAAAATAACTGCATTGCATATATCAGTTTGATCTCAGTACTGGGGAAAGAGAGCAAAACCTTTGCTTTAACAAAGTATATTTGTCTGTATCTCTCGGTGGTAGGCATATGTTATGGGGATGCATATGGTGGATCGATAACTGAAGAGGTGAAGCAGCAGATGAGATCCCCAAGATTTTGACTGACAACATTCTTAAGTTTCACAGTGAGAATAAGGATTTTTTTCATAGATATCCTATTGTTAGTACTGAGATTGCTGACATGGTAAAAAAGATTAGTATATAGTCCCAATGTTATTAGATACAGGAGTGGCTTCATCTGAGTATTTGAAAACGTTCATTGAATGGATGGATAATTTCTCTTAATACATATCTGAAAGCTCTATTACATTTTCATGGGGTACACATTTATTTATTCCACGTAAAATCAATAAGGCTAATCTTATATCAACATTTTCTGGGAAAGCTTTGCAAATTGTAACTGCTCACATCTGTCTAGGAAAATACAAAGTATATTCTGCTTCTATGTATATATGCTTGTGTGAGCACATGTGTGTGTGTATATGTGTGTGTGTGTGTGTGTGTGTGTGTGTGTGTGTGTGTGTGTGTGTGTGTGTGTGTGTGTGTGTGTGTGTGTGTGTGTGTGTGTGTGTGTGTGTGTGTGTGTATGTGTGTGACTCTGTGTGTAAGTGTGTGTGTATATTTGTGTGTGTTGCTTTTGATCTCCCCCTCTCTAATAATATTTTCCAAGAAGATATAATGAAGGAAGAACATATTTAAAACCAATGCGTAAATGAAAGTTCAGCCAACTAGGCTTTGCACTTCATAATAAAAAATAAGAACTTTAGTTACTTCTTAATTATTTCTTAATAAAGGTTCTCTTTTAAGAGAAGGGAAGTCCAAGACAGCAGGACTCCCATGCCTGTCTTTCAGTTGTAGAGTAAGCACTTCAGCATGGTCTACCATTCCAAGTCTTCTTTTAGATGAGCATTTCCTCACTCAAGTCTATAACAGCTTTTTTTGCATACTTTCTGTTAATGTCTACATTGGTGTGAAAGTAAAATAGTCTCATCATATTTCCTGATATGTCCAAAGCCTTCGACACAGTCTCCCTCTATCCTAAATCTTAGTCCTTCTGCTCTCACTTCATTCCAAAGCTACCTAGCAGGCTGTGAACAAGCAGTAAAATAGTTGCAAGACATCTCTCCTTTACTCCCGGTGACACTAGAAGTTTCCCAAAGCTCCATTCTTGGCTCCATTCTTTTCAATATCTTCACAAATAATTTCAACACAACTACCTCTCTAGATACTTTAATTCAATATGCAGACAATTCCACACTTACATGTGCAGCCCATACCATTCAAGAACTCCAAGATATAGCACAAAAGTACTTGACAGCAATAGAAACATGGCTCACCAACTCACAACTTATACTCAATCCTAATAAAACCAAACTGAATCTTCCAACCTACTAGAACTACAATCCCTCCAACCAGCTTCTCCATAACTGCTTCAGGTAATACAATTACAACACCCATAACCCAGACAGAACTCCTAGGCATCTCTGTTGATAATAACATGAGATTTGACTTACACATATCACAAACAGTAAAGAAGGTCCACAAGAAACTAGGATGCCTGTATAGATATACACAATTCCTAACTAATACTACCAAAATAGCCATCATAAGAACTCATCTTCTTTCAGCACTCCTCTTTGCCTTACCAATGCTTACTAATCTCAGAAAAGCACAGTTAGGAAAACTTGAATCATGTTATAATAAAATAGCAAAATTTGCACAGACTCCACACATAGATTACACCAATGTCAAGTTCTAAAAAATGTATCATGGTTAGAATTTCCACATCTTTTATGCTATGATCAGCTAACAATGGATCACAAATTACTTAACCAGCCAGATAAGACAGCTGTCTTACAAAAGCTAGTCCAACCCTATTCCAATCACCGTGTATTATGCTCCACCAACAAATCTTTACTAAACATTACAAAATCTACAAATACCCCAGGAGATTCTTTTTAGTCTACTTATGTAGACAAAATCTGGAGCACTCTCCTTCTAAACATAAGATCTGCAACCAATATCACTCATTAAAAAAAACTGCTCTAAGACCATTGTCTGACAATTGGATCTGCTCATGTAACAATCCTGGATAAAATATCAGTTATCATAATCAGTCTCTGTTCATCACAATTAATTTGTAATTGACCTTGGCTACATATTGCCTTACTGTTTTATTTCATAATACTCCAAACCTTGCACACATTATATATATATATATATATATATATATATATATATATATATGTGTGTGTGTGTGTGTGTGTGTGTGTGTGTGTGTGTGCGTAGGTCTACTTTGAAACATCTAAAACTCATAACATCTAATTTCATAACATTGAGACCAGAACATCAAAAACCCAAAACATCTAAAACCCATAACATCGAATTTCATAACATCTAACACTACAAATCACAAGAAAATAACATCCCCTCCACATATAACAACACCAAACTACCAAACACACTTTTTACTACATTTCTGCAGGGGAGCAAGACCCCCTGCACCCCCCATGTGGGGGGCTCTGCCCCCACACCTCCCATAAATTAAATATACAAACATCAAAATCGTACTATAGTGGGAAAAAGTTAATTTCCAAACCCCACTGTATCAAGCCCCCCTGCAGAAACATAGTAAAAAGTGTGTTTTGTAGTTTGGTGTCATTATATGTCTCACTGCAAACAGAATATTCTACTTGTTAAAAAAGATATAATTTCTATATGTATTTATCATTGTCTAAATTGTATCACGTCTGTCAGTATAACATTTATTTTTGTATGTGGAGCTTTTCTCCCCGGGCCCCCACTGAAAATGGATCCATCCCAGGATGGACTTTCCCGGTAAACAAATTTAAAGTAAAATAAGATAAAATAAGTGACTTACCAGTTAATACTAGGAAGCATTAGAAAGGGCAATGATTTATTAACAACATGACATGAAGATTATTAAACTAGTATGTCCTGCAGTGGAGAAATTCATCACTGTTTTCCATTTAATATTCACATTTTAATATTCATGTTCCTATTATCATAAGTGAGAGACCTATGTGTTATCGAGGGGAATGGTGCAAAATACCTTGACGGAAAACAGGAAAATCCATTGTCAATGCCCATTTATGTCACATTATACTGGAGCTATTGCTTCTTCTTTTTTGGTGATTATGAAAATAAGCAATATTTGAATAGCCATACAATATGTCAAAAAACAAATGATTTGCAAAGTGGTTCATAGATTCGTACTTGGCTAACTGCCCTTGCAAGCCATTTTAAGCCTAGCCAATTATCCCTTATGAGACTCAAACCCTGCACTTTGTGTTTGCAAGGCAAACACCTTAACCATTACGCCACCCTCCCATCCCTGTTCTAAGTGTTCATGGCATCAGGTGAAACCTTTGATGATGTTGAATAAAACTGTATTTGATATCTGCACCATAAATTGCACATCTTGATTGATAGTTGGTGTTATTTATATTGCTAATTATGCAGTTAACCATGTGTTTTTGTATCTATGTAAATATCTCAATTAACATGTACACAGAGAGGAATTTATTGCTGTCATGTGAAAGATTATGTCTGGTTAATAAAAGTGTTCTAACAATATAACTTGAGGTTGTACAGGTCCTAATATGATGACAATTTGTGAAAGTTTAGGAAAAATATAATTCTGGATTTGTATGAATTATTAATAAATTACATTATTTGTGGAAGGCTATGAATTCACTGTTATCAGTATGAAAAATACTTCTTACTAACACCGCTTTTTGAAAAGCTTTAATAGATGCTATATTATCCATAAGCTATTTACATTGTTTATCTTATGCCTTTTGATTTTTCAGAAAATTCTCTAGAATCAGGAATCTGAACAGAGAGATGAACTCAGCATGAAAAGGAGATTAGTACTACTGGAACTGAATTCATTCTTAAGTCTTGGTGAGTGTTTTTTGTGGTGGACCCAGTTTTCACAAAATCTCACCAAGATGACACTGATATATATAGACTATATGTTATATATCATGGAGAGAAGTCAGTTAAGAAATAAAAAAGACAGCTGGGTGCACAGGACCCATAACAAAAAAGTGCCCGATTATGTTGTAAGCACAGGTGCCTGGAACGGAAATTATGGCTGAGTGGAATCCTTAGGACACAGCAACATTTCTACAATTGGGTTAGACCATGCTCAAGAGGAGGATGACCCTCTGTGGTAGAAGGAAGTAGTAGTCCACAAAAAAAACCCAAAAACTGACGGGCCAAAACAGAGCCATAAAAATGACAGAGTAGACTTTTGAGGATAAGGACGAAATGATATATTGTTACTGTTATGCAAGAAGCCAAGAATTTCCAAATATAGGACATTCAAAAGATTAATAAAGAAATTGGAGGAAAGAAAACTACTTGCACAAGAAAAACTGTCAATAGATTTGTGGTCATAATACAACAGATCCATGAAAAACATTACATAAGCAAAGAAGCTTTGGACCACCTGGGGTAAAAAGGACAGAGGAAGTGAAAAAATATAAAGTACAAAATCTGCAGATTTTTGAAAGGTATAAAAAAGAAACGTGGTTATGGGAAAGAAAAAGAGATGTGATATGGTGCAATATTTGAGCAAAGGAGAAAGCCAAACTAAGCAATACAAAAAAAAATCAACACCAAAGATGTTTGAAGAGAAATACAGAGAAAGCCACCTGGATATGCAACATTTCACAATTCAAAAAAATAAGAAAACAAAGGGGGGAGTAGAAAAGAACAGTAGTATGGTATAAGTTAAATAGAAATTGAAGTAATGAATGATCTGCAATGTGAAGGATTTACTGTAGAACATCCAGTACAGGCAATGTTGCACTATGATGGAACAATGAATCCCTAGTTTAAGGAGCAGCAGGTGGAGCAGGAGGCATCTGAAGACTTGTCACATGGTGATGCTCTGGAAGCTTCTGTGTGAGCCTGATACAAAAGTTTAGCTGAAGTTTCATAGTAAGGGAAGGAGGAGGAAACAGTGGCACCTCTGATGCAGGCAATGTTGCAGAGTGATGGGCCAAGTAGTTCCCATATGAAGGAGCAGCAGATGAATCACGGTGCATCTGAAGAAGAAGATGTTCTGCAACTTTCTAGAATGCCCACAAGAAATGAAAGGCAAAAAAAGTGATCTCAGACTAGAAGAGATGCTTAATTTAATAGAGATGGGTAGACATATTAAGACTGATAAAATAGATTACAGAAAGTAAATAAGACCCACAATCTTAGAATTTGGAAAACATATGAACACAGTAATTAGAACTATAAAGATAAATTATTGTGATATATAACAGAAGTAAATAGGATATATTATAGTGAGCTAAATTAATAACAGATGAAGTATTAGAACAAGCACATAGAGCAATAAGGGAAAGGAATGAAAGAAATAAAATGCCACCATGGAAGCACCAGATGGAGAAAACTATAAAGCAATAGAGACAAGAAGTATCACTATAAGAAGAATAGAGAAGATACAACAGTTCATCAAAAGTACTTAGAAAGATCGACATGGTAAAAGCAATGCACAGTATCAAAAAGGATCTATCATACATACCCTATTGCAAGTTAACTAAAAATATTAGCAGCACAGGCAGAAAAAATAGAAGATGTGCTGCTAAATATAAAGGAGAATTACAAAATAAGTAATTCATTGATGACCCAAAACATTTTGTCGATAACTGGGAAACAAAGCAAAAGGAATAGAAACACCCAAAAAAGAATAGACACATTTTGGAGAAATGTTTATAAAGACCATGTAGAATATAACAAACATGCTGAATGGAAAGAACATTTAAAAGAAACAGTAAGAAGTTCCAATGTAGAGGATATGAAATGGGCTGAAATGGGATGAAGTAAAGGCCAGACAAATTGCAGCAAAATTAAGAAAAGTTCCTGATTGAAAAGAAGAAAACAGGCCCAGAGACAGTACCCAACTTTTGGCTAAAAGTATTAACATCTTTACACAAAGATTTACTCAAAAGTAAGAATTAATTATATATATATAATTATATATATAATCCCACAAGAGGAGAAAACATATTGGACCTGATCATCACCAACATGGGGACTTTATGTTCCATACCAGAGGTATACCCCTCATTGGTAAGATATGACCATAAATTAATCTCACTGGACATCCATATCCCATCCCCACCCCCAGCCAAGGAAACCACGGTGAAGAACTTCTCAAAAGCAAACTTCACACTTCTCAAAACCGAAGTGGAATCCTTCAAAGCTCCCAGACCAGTGGAAAATACGGCCCAAACCACAGAATCCTTTACAAACGCATTCTATGGACACCTACAGGAATGCATGGATCGTGCTATCACAAATAAAACCAAGACTCAATCCTCCAAAGGCAGGAGACCTGTCTGCTGGACCCCAGCCATAAATAAGCTATACAACAGAAGGAGGAAGCTACTACATGATAGAGCAAAATCCCAAAAAGGGAAGGCATCTCTGATCAGTACTAGCAAGAAATAACGATCCCTCATAAAAATCATCTAAGGCCAGCTTCGAAAGAAAGATTGCACAAGACGCTAAAGATAATCACAAGGCCTTCTTTAGTTATGTCAGGAACTTGGGTGGCAACTCCCAGATATGCTCTGAGTTAGTGCAAAATGACAAAAAATACACTGAACCCACAGACATGGCCAACATCCTGGCAGACAGGTTCAGGGCAAACTTCTTCCCCCCTTCCCCCCCAAAAGAGCAAATGTCTATACCAACAGAGTGTAGCCTCCCTGACATCACAGCTGCACAGGTGAGAGCTTCCCTCTCCAAAGCAAAAAACACAGCATCAATGGGACCGGATGGTGTCCCGGGCTGCATCTTACACGAGCTCCAAGAAGAACTGAACCCTAACATAAAGTCACTGTTCAATCTCAGCCTTACTACAGGATATGTACCCAAGGAATGGCGTACAGCAACAGTGGTCCCACTCCACAAAGGTGGTGCCACAACGGACCCCGGAAACTATTGCCCTTTAAGCCTGACTAGCCTGGTCTGCAAAGCTATGGAGTGTATCATCATGGAACTCATAAACAAAAACATTGGGAACCTCCAAACACTGGATCCTACCCAATCCGGCTTTGTTAAGGGCAGATCTTGCCTCTTGAACCTGGTGAACTTCTTTGAAACAGTCAACAAGGCCATAGATGAAGGGAAGGTAGTCCACATAGCCTACCTGGACCTTGCAAAAGCCTTCAACACAATACCCCACTCGGGCATCATAAATAAGCTCACCAGCTTAAATATCAACCCCTATGTCACAAGATGGGTTGCAAACTGGCTCAGGGATAGAACCCGCATGGTCAGAATTGCAGGTGCCATGTCAGACTCTAAACCAGTTACAAGTGGCATCCCGCAAGGCTCAGTCCTGGGACCTCTCTTGTTCGGTATATATTTCTCTGAGGTACAGGCTAACACGGGAGGACTATGGCTGACCAAGTTTGCAGATGACTGCAAACTGGGAGCCATAATCGATTCACTGACTGACACAAGCATCCTCCAAAAGGTTCTCACAGAGATGGATAACTGGTGCCAGAGCCATGGCCTAAAGCTAAATGCCAAAAAGTGCATAGTCATCCCCTTTGGGGAAAACAAAGTGCCCATAAATTACCACATAGGTGGTAATCCACTAAGTACGGAAGAAGTAATTAGGGATTTGGGGACCCAAGTAGATAGCAATCTCTCCTTTGACAATCATGTTGCCAAAGTGGTTAGAAAGACCTTCTATATAGCCCACCTTATCACGAAAGGGTTCACATCTAGATCAAGAGAGGTCATTGTGCCCCTCTACTCATCACTCATCAGGCCCATAATTGAATACAATGCCCCATTTGGGATGTACCTTACCCAACACCTGCAGCAACTGGAAAGACCCCAAAAGTACCTCATCAAGAGGATCAAGGGACTCAAACAGATGCCCTACGCAGTTAGGCTAAAGAAACTTAAGCTCTACTCAGTTGCTTACCACCTACTCAGAGGCGATCTGTGCCTGATGTGTAAAGCCATGTCCAAACCACAATTAATGGACATGCTCCACCTCAGGAAATCCAAATCCCTTAGAGCCACACGCTCCAGGGACTTAAACCTCAGCACAGGAATAAATAGGACATGCTGGAGGGACAGATTCATATCCCAGAGGCTCCCCTCACTCTGGAACAAAATCTCAATCCATGTTAGGCAGAGCCACTCAATGACCCTCTTCAAGAGAAATCTTGATGAGTGGATGGGAGATCATAGGTTTACCCCTGGGATCTCTTCTGTGTCCCTACTAGACAGAGGCACAGTAAACTAACCTTAAAAGGGCTATCTTCTGTGACCTACTATACAGAGGCACAGTCAACTAATCTAAAAGGGTGGCGAAAGTCAAACACACTGTGGCTAGGCTTATAAATGCCCTAGGGCAGATAGCCTAGTATCAACCTATGAACCTATGAACCTATATATCTGGACTGGACACTAGCCTGGTTAAGAAGAAAAAATTATACTACTTCTTAAGAGTAAACGTGCAAGCCATCCTAAAAACTATAGATCGATAACTTGCCTTTATAGTTTGATGATATACAAACTATATACTGGAACTGATCCAGAGTTTATAGTCAGTTAGAAAAAAAAAATTATAGCAACAGAACGAAAGGGTAACAAAAAAAGTCACATGGCACAAAAGGATCATTTGTTCCTAAATAAAACCATAATAGAGAACTGTAAAAAAGGAGAAAAATCTAACTATGGAGTAGATAGAGTACACAAAAAAAAAATTGAGAGCATCCCACATTCGTGGACAAAAGAATGCTTACAGATGTATAAGATGCACACTAAAGTAATCTATGTAGTGGTGCAGCAGTAGCATTGTCGCCTCACAGCAAGAGGTACTCTGGTTCGATTCTCAGCTGGAGTACCTTCCGTGTGAAGTCTGCATGTCCTCCCTGCATTTGTGTGGGTTTCCTCCCACATTACAAAGACATGCATCTGGAGCGTTTCTCCCCGAGCCTCTGCTGAAAATTGGCTTTGTTCCAAGTCGGACTTTCCCGGTTAATGAATGTTATAATTAAATTACAACAACCATGAAACAGTGGCAAACCACTTTGAAGTGCTTTCTCTAAAACTGATAATCATATTTGCTATAGTTTTAAATATAGATGTGTGAATAGTGTTATTTGCTGTGTCTCTTATTTCAACCAGCATTTAATATTAACTAAGAAAAGAAAGTTACAGAGTGATATTAATGACTTTAAAAATGGACATGTGTTTTGATGGCCTAAGACAGGTAATACAGGGCTGCAAGTGTGAAAGACTGACAGAATTATTCCTACTGACACTACTGATATTTCTGTGAATATTATGGCCAGCACAACTGCAGTTTGTGTTGATCTGGATGTTGTTTTGGTTAGATCCAGTGGACATATCACCACTGTTATAGGATGTTCCTCTGCCTGTGAGACAATAGCTAAACAGGCATTGCAGTGGCAGCAGAAAAAGAAAGAAAAAAACAGGAGGGGCAAGAAACACAGGCCCGAGGACACTCAATCACTTGAGACAGTTAGCCAAGTAGAAAACATTGCATATAATCTCTCTTTATATACCCTAATGGCTTTGGCATTATTTATTCTGAATAAGGGCAAGACTTTTGTACCAGCCTCAAATGGTGAATTAACTGATGCATTAACTGATTTACATTTGTTTACCAGGACACTGAACTTAAAGATGTTATTTCCTCAAAATAATGATTTCACTCCACATGAATGTAAAAAGTTAAGTATGTCTATAGTAATAATGTAGTGAATATTTTTCAACAAGTATGTGAAAGGGACATTTATGATTTGTTTCAGAATCAGAATAGAGTTCATTATTACAACTTAAAAACTGATGAACTAGTAGCACTGTATTCATTAATGACTAATGACAAAAATTAAGAATGCAGACAAAGGTAGAGCTGTTGTCATAATGGGTAAAATTAAATATGATTTGATTCCGATACATATATTAAAATAGACATGTTTAAAGTGAATGACATTATTATAAAAGTGAATAGCCATTCATGTAGTATGCTCATAGATCGACACTTGACAGATTTATAAAATTTCTTTCATATTCCCCATCCCACTATACCTATATATTATGGTTTACCCACAATCTACACATCATTAGAACAATCATCAATGAAAACTATAGTATGTAGTAGAGGATGGATTACTAAACCCATTTCTAAATACTAAGAAGCAAATTTGAAAGGAACCCTCAGAGAAAAGATAATATGGATTTCCTGGAAGATCTTTAGGAATGGTTTAATCAAAATACTATTTCCTCATATAACTTTGCAACTGAAATAGAATCTCTTAACTATGATACCGAATGACATAGGGATAACATCATTTATTAGTATACATGCAAATTCAGAAATCAATACCATATGTACTTTGTTGGAGTTGGTATTGAATAATAACATATTTATATATAAAAAGGAATATTTATAGAAATGTGGAGTAGCCATGGGCACTCATGTTGCAAATACACGTGCAAATATTGTCATGGCAATGTGGGAAGAAGAACATGTCCTCTCCACCAAAAATATGTTTAGACACAATATTTTAGTGTAGAGGTGCTTTTTGGATGATATTTCAATATCTGGAATGGTTGTAAACTAGAATTTGATTCATTACCTAAATCACAAATACAACATGCTTGTTGAAATTTAAGGAATTTAACTCCTTCTCAGAAATAGAATTTTTAAATATTAAATTAATAAAAACACCTAATGGCAGTACTGATATAGCTGTATATAAAAATAAGTTAGGAAGAACAGCTACCTGCATAGAAACAGTGCATCCATCTTTTATCTTCCCTAATATCCCCAAGAGCCCAAGAGCCAGATGTTGAGGCATGATAGGCTAAACACAAATGATGGCCTATTGAATAAACAGCTAGACCATGTTATTAATGATTTTCAAGCCAGAGTTGATAGCAATATTCTAAAAGAAGAGAAATAAGAAATACTTGAAACTTGTAGTGGTCTATTTAAACCTATTTTTTCTGAATCAGTATATATGTTCCTGTTTGCATGCAACAAATTCTCTGCAATGATGTGGGTTATAATATAAACCAAGATATGACAGTATAAATGATAATAAAAATTTAGATAAGAATACTACTTGTAGATCTCACAGAATATGAAGAAATTGGGGCATACTCAAGCTTACAATAGACACGCATGTTTGATTAAGATCCTTATTAAAAGCAGTCATTATATTCTTAATAGTTTACCTGTTTCCAATATCAGTAAGTTCCTAGATTTCAAACCTAGTTTCAGTTATAGAAGATTGCAGAATTTGAAGCAAAAGCTGAGCTATAAAGAACAGAATATATTTAAATATGACAGATACACCACCCAGAAGAGTAGTACATATCCATGTAACAACTACATATTTTGTAAGTGTATTAATTCCCTTGTATAATACAGCACCACTTGTTGGAGTGTTTTAAATTTATAGTTTTGAACATTTTTCCAGTAAGCAATTAAACAAAACATATGAACCAATAATGACAAACTGTCCAATTCAGAACATTTCAACCATAAAAAGCCACTCAGACTTCTACCATTACAATCCACCAGTATCAGTCAAGATACACAATCTCTGCAGAAGTAAAAGTCATCTGAAAAATTAAAGAAGTCTGAAACTAATGAAGAGGTTGTTGCTAGAAAACAACTTTATATTTCAGTATTTCATCTGCAAATTCAGTGCCTGCTGCCCTTAAAGAATAAATTGCTTATGTTACACTAAACAATGGTAAGCTGGTATATTACAATAGGGAAAGGTTGGCAAGGTGGAAAAACAGTTTCATAGTTACTAGGCATCTCATCCAAAGGAGGACATACTCAGGACTGCAGCAGCCCACTCCTTAAATTACAAATCCTTATGTTGTGGGAGTAGAACTTACAGCCATTTAGGCATCTCATCCAAAGGAGGACATACTCAGGACTGCAGCAGCCCAACCCTTAAATTGCAAATCCTCATCTTGTGGGAGTAGAACTTATAGCCATTTAGGCATCTTATCAAAAGAAGGACATACTCAGGACTGCAGCAGCCCACCCCTTAAATTACAAATCCTCATGTTGTGGGAGTAGAACTTATAGCCATCTACATCAACATGCATGTATGCTACCTGCTGTGCTACTAACACTGCTTTAAAATTCTATACCACAATGGTGATGTCATTTGCTACACAAAACAGCTGCACATTTTAAGCACACTTAGCATGAGTAGCAGTAAACTTCTCTTCCCTTGAAGCTCACAAATCCTTCAAAATGCACTTGAAAATAAATTCCACCTTTTAACTCTAAATAGGGCATTTCATTCTTTCTCTCGCTCTCTCTCTCTCTCTCTCTCTCACACACACACATACACACACACACACACACACACACACACACACACACACACACACACACTCACACACACCTCAACCTCTTAGTGCAAGAAATCTGGACAAAGCCTAAAATAAATAGGGACAGATTATAAATATTGCTCTCATGAACTTAATAAAATTGCTAGAATAACAGGATTTGTGTTAGTATCCATTTTTCTAAAGGATATGATGTCTAAAATTCACATGTCTGTTATTATTTAGCAACTTCAATCCTTTCTAGGAGGAATATGGGCCAAAAGTCTGGACATTCTGCAAAAACCTGGACAGCTGAGGGATATTCTACCTCCCTCTTATAAACACACACACACACACACACACACACACACACACACACACACACACACACACACACACACACACACACACACACACCATACCTCTTAATCTCTTAGCACATGAAATCTGGACTAAGCCACTTATAATGTTGGGGACAAAGGCCCAAAACTAGGGACACATTTAGAAAGTTGCTAGAATAACAGGATTTCTGCTAGAATGCATTTTCTAAAGGATATGAAGCATGAAACTCAAATACACATCATTATTTAGTAACTTTAATCCTTAGCTCATTCCAATGATTTGTCAAAAAAAAAACAGAATTTTTATGAGGAACAGACCAAAAATATAAGCAAAAAACTGGACATTTTGTGAAAATCTGTACAGTATGACACATGCATACATCTGTCTACCTACTTAGAAAATGAATAAAACAACAAGGTTTACATTATTATGCATTTTCTGAGGATATAGAGTCTGAAACTCAAATGTCTTGCAATATTTTCTGACTTCAAACCTCAATGATTTGCTAGAAAAAAACACAATTTTATAAGAAACAAACCGAAAATATGAGACAAAAATCTGGGTAATTGCGAGGCATAGCGCCCCCCCTACAGACACTCCTACCCCTTTCTTTCTTACACACAAACACACACACACCCCTACCTCTGCCATTTGATATATACTTCTGAGGATCTCTGGTTAACAAAGTTTATGAATGATTGTAAGCTTTGGGTCTTCATCAATTCACTCTCTGACATACATGCAGTCCAACAGGTGCTTACACTTGTCAATAGCTGTTGCACAAAAAATGAGTTCAAACTGAATGCCAAAAATTACAAGATTGTAGCATTTGGTAAGCAACACTAAGGTCCAGCTTGTATCATAGATAACACACCACTTCAAAATGAAAAAAAAGTAATGAGAGTCATAGATGCTTGGGTGGATAGCTCTCTCGTGTTTGACTATCACGTTGTAGTGGTGGTTAAGAAATCCTTGTATTTCCCACAGCTCATAGCAAAAGGAATTCCATCCATATAAAAAGAAGTCCTCACTTCCTAGCACACACTGATTGCTTCCATCACTGATTACAATTCCCCCTTTGTGATGTTCCTTATTAAAGATATCCAACAATTTTAAAGAACCGAGAAGTTTGTAAGTAAAATGATGGTGGGTTTTAAAGACCTAACTACCAAGAAATACTGGAATCTTTATTTCTATACTCAGTTTGATATAGACTCCTTAGGGCAATCTGTGCCTTGCATATAGGGTCATAAGAGATCCAGAGATCTAAGAACTCCTATATCTCCAAAAATCAATCAGTCCAGCTAACACTAGGGCCAGTGATCTAAATCAAATCAAAAATAAATAAGCCAAGGTAAATGGATAGATTTGTCACACAGCACCTACCCCTTCTTTGAAACAAACTTCCTCTGCAACTTCACTAGGTGTCACATACTGTCTGCATTTAAAAAGGACCTGATGAACAGGATGGGTATCCATAAATTCACCAGGTATGATTAGAAAGGAAAGTAAGGCCTAGGGGTTGATACAGGAAAGGCAGAAATGGCCTTGCACCTCAGTTGCCTGTAGCAATGGGTTTTAGTACATGCTAGTAATAATGGACTATGCTATGCTATTAAATTTGCAGAAGCAATGCCATTATACAAAACTAATGCTAAGGCTATTGCAAGGAAACTGTTACTGCTGTTTTCCGGTGTTTGTATTCCTACAGAGATGCTTACTGACCAAGCCACTTAACTTATGTTAATGGTACTGCATTGAATATTTCTGTGATTAAAAGTCTGTTTTCAAAGTCCATCGAACATGTGTGAGAAGGAGACAAATACAGGTTGTGCAAAGCGGAAATAGAAAAAGTCACATATCTTTCTGTTGGGTGTGAAACACTAGTGGCAGAGGGCTTGAATACTGAAAAGCATAATAATGTGGAAAGACTGTTGCACTGGGGATTATGCAAATATTACAAAATTGAAGTAGCTGAGAGGCATTGGGGAAATTAAACCAACCAAAAATAGCAACTATACATAAAACTGAAT
The DNA here is from genome assembly GCF_019279795.1 of Protopterus annectens. NCBI lineage: Eukaryota > Metazoa > Chordata > Ceratodontiformes > Protopteridae > Protopterus > Protopterus annectens. Next base: position 1,861,721,556 of record NC_056726.1, on the reverse strand, counting down.
TAGAAAAACATTGAACATATGAAAGAGATTTTAAAAGGAAAACATTTTTTTCCCAGTCTCTACACTACCCGCCTTATAACATTAGTCTCCAAGTTATCTGAATATTGGCAGTGTTACAGAAAGGGATTTTTGTAAAGTATAGCATGAGGCTTAAGGTTGGGCAGGGGCAGACTTAAGGGCTATCCCCTTATATCACCTCAGGAATATGTGTAAACCCTAACCATGCCACCCCCTCAAACCTAATCCCACACTATACCTTTCCAAAACATCCCTTCCCATAACACTGTCACTAAACAAGACAAACTAATATACACAAACATGCAGCAATACACACTACAAACATAAAAGCTAACCTCCTTATAAAACATCTACCCTAATTGAAAAATAAACACACTCACATGTAAACACACAACATCTTTACCCATACTTAAACCTTACCCTAACCTTAACATTCAAACACAAACATGTACATTCTAAGCCCCACCCAGTCCTAACTCACTCATTTGAGAAATGGCACTTACAAAATGTAGGGGAACCATACACACACACACACACACACACACACACACACATATATATATATAAATATATATATATATATATATATATATATATATATATATATATACACACACACATATACATGTATATATCTATATGGGTGGATGAAGGGGTGTAGTGGTTGAAGCCCCCAATGATAAATGATTTATTTCTGCTGCAGAGAGTTTCATTACTTACTGTGTTACTAAGCTATCACCATTCTGGGTTTACATGCAAGAAGAATAAACATCCTTGTAGTGAAGTTATATAACTACCCACTTATTTTTTCTGACCACACAAGGATTTATAAAATCTGACACAGACAATAGTAACAGTTAAATCACCCATTTGCAATGTAACCTGCTAATCTGGCCATCTCAGACCGTTATATTAATTCTATCCCAACTATGGACAACCAAAGATGACTCCTATAACAAAATGGCTGACAGTCTTGCAGGTTATAGGCATGTTTCTCTAATTTCAACTGATACTAAATTACATAGTAAATGCTGAGAATCAATCATACTTTTACTACTAAAATCACAAAAACAGATTAAGATGGTTTTCTAAAGAGCAGATCTAGTGCTAGTTATTAAAGCAGCAGTTAATTAGATTGCTGATAGAGTTATGACGAATTACTTTTATGTCTGTGATAATTTACCTTGGTTAGCAGATTATCATTTTTTTTTATTTAAAAAGCTTTTCATGCTGTGTATTAGTGCTATGATTGTAGATTCTAAAAAGACAAGGACTTACTCAAATTAGAGATGTGAATGGTTTGTACACTAATCCATCTGGGCTGTATGACAACTTTCACCCATATTTCATAACAATGCTGCCCACTCTGTAATACCACTGGAAAGTTCAATAACACTGAAAAAATAAGCTTTTTGGTATAACATAATCTCTTGAGTAAAACAAATTGTAAGAAATGTGCTGTTTGTTCTGTACAATGATCAATGTTTTTTAAACTGTACAGCACTTAGGATTTTCTATAGAAGAGGAAGTAATATATTAGGTGTTGTGACACATAGTCAGTTGGTAACATCCATGGAAAAACTGAAGCTTTTTTAGCATTAACCATAGGTGCACTTGTCCCCATGATACTTGTTCTACTTGTAATAATACTCCAATTACTTTCCCAAACATTAATGGAATTTATTTCCAAAGCATGGGAACATTTTCTTTTTGCACAAAGAATGTAAAATACATACTGAAGTCCTTATCTGACTGAATATATGTGGGGGTAACTACTACTATGCTATTACATTAAGCTTCTCTAATTTTTCAGTAGTATCTGTAACATGGAGGAATAGAGCCAAAAACCTTATCCAGGCCAAGATAAACAGCAAGCACACAGTTGCCACTGTATTCAGCCTCTATAACATTTTCAAAGAGGTCCACTTAGTTCAAGAAACAAGATCTGTCCTTCAAAATAACAAGTGGAGTGGGTGCTAGATCACATAAGTCGCCTATGTCTGCATACATGAGCTGTGTTATGATATGTTCCATGCCTTAATATAAGGCTGGTGAGTCTGATGTGCTTGTAATTACTTTTATCAGCTGAGGGACCACCCTTGTGAAGAGGAGTCAAAGTGGCCATTCACCAGGCATCAGGTACATATACTGTGAATAGGCTGAGGTTGAACAGTTTAAGTAAAGGCCCGGACAGTGTATACTTGACATTGATAAGAACTCAGCCTGGTTTGTTATCTGGTCATATAAAGGAATTATTTTAAGCCCTTGCCAGGGATTCTAATACTTGTCCCATTGTGACTTCACGGGAAACTAAATTGTCAGGGATAGTGGACACAAAAATGTGCGTAAGCGTGATAGCATTAGCATTACATTTGCCTGCTAATATATTGGCTATATCCTTGGGAGTGTAATTGATATTATTATGGCTATGCTCAGTGAGTTGTAGGGTATTATGCCTTAACTTTCTGACATTTCTGAGTATATTGTAACTACTGAGAATCAGTCATACCCTTAATCTTGAAATCACACAAACAGATCATAACAGAAGAAAAATGTGTTTCCTTTAGTGTCTGCAATGACTTTAAATTTGTACTCTGCTTTCTATTTTGTACTAATGCTCTTAAGTTCCTTGATGGCATTTTTCAGTGTGATCTTTTGCTAGAAGGATAGGGATATCTTACAGATTTTCATTAGATTACTTATGTTGCTATATAGTTTATTAATGCAGGAATTCCACCAGAAAACCTTCCATTAAATTTAGGTTCACTGGATTTGGACTTTTTTATGCAGCTGGTTAGGTCCTGATAAAAACTGGACATGGATACTGACCTTTTCAGTTGGGTCCTTTTGCTATGAATTGCTAGGAATCTTGCATTAGTCCTCAACAAGCTGAAGTAGATTTGTCTTGAAGAAGTCCCTAATGATGGCCTCATTTGGTAGTTGGGTGGTGACGCAAGGACTGGCAGAAAAGATGACTGATGTATGGTTAGATGTAACCAGGGATAAGAAGATGGTAAAGGCAGGATCTGGATCAGGAATATAGGAGTAATACTAGGCAAGCAATCACAGTTGCCATAAGATCCCTGGCCATATGCACCTTTAAGCAGACAAACTTCAAAGTTCTTGCCACTCTTGTCATCATTTAATTCTGCCTCTCAAAACGAACAGGGCTTATATGATAAGCCTGGTTTACATTTTTGTCTACCTATGCAATCATCACTTTGTTTGACTTGTAGTGGCAACTTATTCCAAAGACTGGGAATACTTGGTATTAGGAACCTATCCCTCCAGTGAATCATGTTTAAGTTTTAATGTAGATTTAGGCCTTAAAATGGGTGGTCAAGTAAGATTGGGTCTTTCATTGCTCAGAGAGGTAGACACAGGCCACCTGGGAGCAGCTGGTGTGCTACAGAGTATAAAGAGAGTTGTGCTTTGTGCTAATCTTTCAGAATAGTGTCTTGCAACTTATTATTATTTCCTTTCTTTGTTATAAAATGTATTTATACAGGTGTTCCACCAGATAGGTCTATTCCTGAATTTACCATTACGTTTAAGGTGGATGACTGATTTGAGGTCAGATTTAACCAGGGGTGAGGAGATTGTAGGATGGGTTATGGACAGGAGTGAGGGTTATAAGAAAGATAATTGAGACTCTAAATGATAAAATATCAGCTAGTAGAAGTGATAGGGCTGGATAGGCTATTAGAATTCTTTCTTCTTCATTTTTTTATGTTTAAACCCATATATTTGGTATTTGTACAGCTTCAGAATTTGCCTGTATGTTAAAGTGTGCAAAGTGCTTTGCTCAGTTTTGTTTCAAGTAAATCATTTTATTATTCAGTTTTAAGTACTTGATTATAGTGTTTTATTTATCAGCTTAAGGGGTATAAACTGAACTGTTCCCCTTTGCATTTTGATGGGTTACTGCTCAAGCTATTGTTACCACAGAAATATTTAATTGTTGGGCAATTTTAAGGGTTAACAGTAATTTTGCTCTTTGTGCACTAAAATTGTCTCATTGGTGGCAGCGTGACTTTAGGAAAAGAGGAAGGAGTGCTGTTACTGCAGAAATATCATTAATTACTCCTACAAAAATATTGTATATGTGTTAGTGTGCAAATTAATCCTGGGCAAGTTTCATTTATTACTAGTAAGATTGCACTGTAAGGCACTGGACTCAGTCTAATGTAGGTAAATGTGTGGGTGGTGCAGTCAGTAGAACTCTAATCTGCAGGTATACATTTTACGACTTATATGGCTGTGGCAGGTTCTGGCTATTATATGAGGCAGTAGTGAGCATTTAGCATATGCTGTTAAGGCTAGTTGCCAGTAATACAGGTTATGAGGTCAGGGTGTATATTAGATCAGCGAATGCTTAAACAAGCAAATGCTGATTGATCAACCTTATTTTAGGAAAGTTAAAAATATTGAAGCAACAAAAACTCAAATTTTTTCTTAGGGAAAGAATTTGGTTGTCCATTTCTGTTGCTTCGGTATTTTCAGTGCTGTGGTGGAAAGTTATAGGACAGATTCAGGTAAGTGTGCGATTGTGTGGATGTGAGTTTTAGGGTGGGTTAGGTGAGTTAGGGTTAGGGCTCGGGTTAGGTATGTGTGTGATTGTGTGGACATGAGGGTTAGGGCGGATTTAGGTGAATTAGGGTTAGGGAGCGGGTGAGGTGAGTGTGTGATAGTGGCGGACCTTAGGGTTAGGGTTTGGGTTAAGGTAAGTGGATAGTTAGTTGTGTGTGCAAAGTTTAGTGTAGGGTTAGGTGTCAGATTTTAGGTGTATGTGTGTGGATTTCTGTTTGTTTGGTGTGCTTGTGTTGTGTGTATGTGTTTTGGATCAGCATTTTTTTTCCCTAGGAAAAAAATCACTGATCTGACAGTTCAAGATTGTAAGTTTTCGCTTACATAAGGTCGATCAATCAGCGTTCGCTTTTTTAAGTGTTCGCTGATCTAATATAGACCCTGAGGCCATAGCTCCTGACCATTACATATTTAATTGATACAAGTACAGCAGGCTTAAAGTCTGCACCATTCATAGCAAACTGTTTATCATCAGTGTGAATATTGTGAACATAGCTTCTATAGCATGCACAAAACAGACCCATACACCGCACTCTAGAAATATGCAGTTTCTCCAATAATCTTTTAGAAACCAATTCACCTTCTACGACATGTACAATTTTCAAAGTCCTGTGTATGAGCACTTAGTATTTATCAATACTCTAATTTTAACATTAGGATTCATTTAATATATTTATATGTAACATGAAGCATGCCCAATTGTCTAAATAAAAATAAATAAATATGTAAAAATAATTGAGAGCCATAGCATTCTGATTTTTCCCCTACTTTGAGTTTTCACCAGCCTATGTTTAAAAGAATAGCAGTCATCAATACTTGCATATTATCAACATTTGACAGTGACACACAACATATCTTTCCCTAAAAATAAGCTACCAAACCTCAATACCCTAGATTCTTCTGTATGTCATGTCTGAACCCATCTTTACTTTAGAATTTTTTAGCACAAAACTGATAACAATTCTGGATACACTGTTCCCCATTACAAAAAGGCTTAGATTACAGTATTGATCATGGCCTTCAGTGGGTGTTTAAAAACAAAATTATAGTCAGAGATTCAGCCTGGAAGCACTGGAAAAGGATCCCAGACAATACAGAGCTACACCAAACGTTTCTGATTTTAAGGAAAGAAACAAGAATTGCAGCAAATACTACAAAAACTCTGTACCTTAGATAGAAATAGGAATCAAACTGGACTAAACTCAATCCATTCTGGAAAGAAATTGTAACACTTAAAGACATTAAATAGCTCTTCAGCTAGCAAAAATGAGCCAGTAATACTGAACCATGCCACCTTTGCTTACAACAATGGTCACTTTTTGCAGTCTACTTAAACTAACTTTCCTTTGCCTTTCTGACAAGTTCTTCCCTCCCCCACCCTCGAAGAACAAGAACCTTCATTCCCTGATCTATACCCTCCAGCTTCTTATGCAGCAAACTTTCAGTTCTCTTAAATTTCAACAAAACAGACCAAGACTTTACTTCACAAATTCAACAGTTCAATACCTAAATCCAGCATATTTCATCCCACTTTCCTAAGGTGTGCAGCTGAAAAAAATGCTAAACCCCTTAATCATATTTTTAACCTCTCTCATTTCAGGCAATGTCCCACCACTATTCAATCATACAGTTATAACCCCTCTACCTAGATTCACCTCTCCTAATGGGATGAAGGACTATAGACCTAGTTCTACCCAGTGCCCTATTATCAAAATATTTTAAAATCACTTATACAACCAACTATGGCCTGTTATGTGATGCACACAATGCCTTCATTACCTTTACTGTCCTGGCAATGGCCAATGATATCATTTATTACTACCTGAATGAGGGATATATTACTACAGGTCTCTTTGTTGACATGACAAGGGGTTTTGAAACAATCATTCATACCATTCTTCTCAACAAACTCAAAAGACTCAACTATGGAGAAAACACTGTTTGTTGGTTTCACATTTATCTAACAGGGCAGAGCCTTTATAGTCCAAAGCAATATCTCTCCCTCTATTGCTGGAAAACTTAATACAGATTTAGTAGAAAGGTCTGTGCTAGCCTCTCCTCTCCTCTTCCCTATGTTTGTTAATGATCTCCTACTAGAATTACCAAAGCTTGATTTGGTAATCTATGCAGCTGATATGCTGTTCCTGTAATTTAGTACTAACCACTCTGACCAGCAAATCAAATTGCAGGACAATTTCACTCAGTAATGCACCTGGTCCACTGCTAACAAAGTACATTTAATCCTAAGAAAAACAATGGCATGGTCATTGCCACAGCCAAGAATTTCCCATTATCCCTTCTATTCTGTTATCAGATCTTAATGAGAACATAATACCTCATGTCACTGAACAGAGGTACCTAGGCCTAACAGCTGACCCCACTCTTTCCTTTTACACATAGAGATTTCATAACTAAGGCCTTGTTAAGTTAAAATTATGTTATAGGTTCAGTCACCTCTGTTTACCCACAACTCAAAAGGCCATTGTTAAAATTATTCTAATAACCAAACTGGAATATGGTCTTCCTTTTATTTGTAGTCAGGCCACAACATTCAAAGAATACAGACTGCTAAGAATAAAATAAGCAGATTCATTCTGTTAGCAGACCCACAGATGCACATTGCAATTTGCTACAAAATTCTAATTAGCTTTCAGTGCTATAAAAGGCCACTTTTCTTTGAAGTACTACAATTTACAAAGTTCTAAAACATGGTCAGTGCTCTCCTTTAAGAGGGGATCTACCTTTACAGGTCAACACTTATGTACTCAAAAGTACACAGGACAACAATTATTCTCTAGTACACCCTCCATATAAAACTGCTGCAGCCAAGAGACCCTTCTCTGTACTGGAACCTGTTATGTGCAAAATCTAGAAACCAATAAAAGCTTCAAATATGCACTTAAAGAGCATCTTTTTACTGAATCTACCTGCAGCTGCTACCATGGCAATGTTTAGGTAACTTACCTTCCTATATCATGAATAATACAATACATCTAAGAAGCTTTTCAGTCTCATAGTATAGCATCTTGTACAATTATATTTCAAACATGTAGGAGTTTATGAATGATATCACTTCCTTTCAATGCACTCTGACTGCATCTTTTAATCTGTCTGCATTGACTCTTACCATTTTGTTCTGAATTTTGCTATGTATTTATTCAGTATGCAAAATTGTTGATTAGAAATGTCATAATGTATTTTCTGCTCTTTGTGCATGGGTCATGAGAGACGAAGGTTAATAGACCAGTCCACTTACCCGGTGATCAAATAGTAAATAAATAAATCAACTATCATATACCTCTGTTCAAAAACAGAGTATGTCCCTATTCCTCCATACTATATCTATCTGCATTTGCATAGCTGTATCTATCTATCTAGCTATACATTTATATATATACACATATATATCCAGTATCTGTCTGCCTGAGATGGGATGACATGATCAGCAGACCATGATTATTTGCCAGAGATGGACTGCACCTGTCGCCCTTGGGATTCTGGATACTGGCTAAGGCTCTTGCCACCTGGTCTATATTAGAATATTGAAAGATGTAAACACTGAATGTTTAAATGTCGAAATGTATTCAGCGAAAGCTGAAAACAACGAACATACAGAACAGCGAATTTTTTTCCTAGGGAAAAAATTTGCTGTTCCAAAACACATACACACAACACAAGCACACCAAACAAACAGCAATCCACACACATACATCTAAAATATTACACCTAACCCTACACTAAACTATACACACACCACTAACTATCCACTTACCTTAACCCAAACCCTAACCCTAAGGTCCGTCACTATCGCACACTCACCCGCGCCCTAACCCTAACTCACCTACCCCGCCCTAACCCTCACATCCACACAATTGCACACTTACCTGACCTGCACCCTAACCCTAACTCACCTAACCCACCCTAACCCTCACAGCCACACAATCGCACACATACCTAACCCGCGCCCTAACCCTAACTCACGTAACCCACCCTAATTCTCACATCCACATAATCGCACACATACCTAACCCGCACCCTAACCCTAACTAACCTAATCCACACTCAATCGCACTCTTACCTGAACCCAACCCATAACTTTCCACCACAGCACTGAAAATACCGAAGCAACAGAAATGGACAACCAAATTCTTTCCCTAGGAAAAAATTTGAGTTTCTGTTGCTTTGATATTTTTAACTTTCGCTAAAATAAGGTTGATCAATCAGCGTTCGCTTGTTTAAGCATTCGCTGATCTAATATAGACCCATGTTCCCATATCATGTCTGTGAAACTCTACTTTCCAAAACACTATCCAAATTGCCTCCTCCATCCCACAGTTCGGACCCCTCACTGCTGATGTCCTTTAGCTGGACATTAAAACTCCTCAAATCAATCATTAAAATTGAATGACCAATGCCCTCCCCATCCAGCAAGTATCTGTGGATATCTCTAGACCCCATATAGAAGTGCCAGTGTAAGTCCCCCAAATACTTAGCAACATTGAAGTCCTTTGTACCGTTCTTTCCCTGCTCTCTCTTATTCCTTCTTCAGTTAAGTGAGTCAGACACCTAACTACTCACTCTATCTTATTCTTTTTTTTTTTTTTTTTTCCAATAAATCTTTTATTTTATTTTCAATAAAATGAAACAATGCATACAGCCATAGTAGTAATGAACATTAAAATGAGGCGTTGAATAATTACAGAATATAATACATAATCGAACAGTTTAGATATAGATATAAGTGAGAAATAGTGTAAAACATAAGAAAAGCATTGTCATTAATAAAACCAAACAAACTGTTATATACAATATTTACAACATGATGTAATGTAATGTAATGTGCTGCACTTCCACTACCATAATTATCATTGGATCTCCATAGGTTAACAAAGACAAGGGTAAATGATGTTTTGAATGTACCCCTGAGAAATTATTCACTAAGAACTAAATCTAAAAGTTTCTTCCATAGTTTACTAAAATAGGCTCTTTTTTTTGGACCTTTTATAATGAATTTATGTGCAGAGATATGTTTATGAGCCATTTCTTTGAATTTTCCCCAACTAAGTTTGGTGCGATCTAACCAATTGCTAGTGATGTATAATTTAACAAGTGAACAAAGGATAATTAGAATATGCAATTGCAATTTTGATACTTTGGATGTAGGAATATGAAGAATAGCTGTCTCCCACGAGAGTGTGGAGGTGTAGTAACCCATTTTTTCCAGGCGTACTTTCAGAGAGCACCAGAGTTTGTAAGAATGTTTGCAATACCACATAATGTGAAGCAAGTCCGCTTTCGGACATGAACAACAGGTGCACGAGGGAGGAGAGTTGGCATTAAATTTATTAAGAGTTACAGGAGTATAATAAGCATTGTTGTTGAGCATCATTTGTGTATATAGGAGTTTTTTGAAAAGAGAGAGCTCTAGAGTAGATTTTATAGCTGATAATTTTTGATCCTCTGTAATGGAAGGTCCGATGGTATTCCAGTAGTTGGAGAAAAGACAGTTTGAATCGTAGATCATGTTAGTCAATAGCTTGTAAGAGGATGATATTGTTTTTTTAATGCTTGAGATTGCTGAGATAACTTCAGCTAGTTTGTTTAATTCCTGAGTATTGGGAGAGACGTTAAATTGTTGTGCCATAATGATTTCTCTTAGTTGTCTAAGAATGACTGTGTATTTTTTATTAGTACCCAAGACTAACCGTAACTCGGGTAGAGTTTTAGACCTATGTTTGAGAATATCCCATACATTGAGATCTTTGATGAGAGGGAATTTAGTAAGGTCAATCATTAGATTGTTAATTTTAAGATTTGGGTTCTGATGCAACGGTTGAAGAAGGGCTAGAGAATTTACCAGATTAATATCTTTAATAAGATTTTGGAAAAGCTTGATTTTATGTTTCAAAGATTGAGCTAGATTACAGTTGTTCAAAGAAGTAATAGATAAAAAGGGAATAGCCTGAGGGTTAATTTTGTTGGCTATAACATGTTGATACCACATTTTAACCCAGGCTGGATAATGCACTTGTGTTTTGATGTTGAAATTTGAGATGGACCAAACTCTAATTGAGCAAATAATTTTATAGTATAATTGGAAATTTGGTAGACTTAGCCCCTTTTTCCTTAGGATAAGTTAATTTAAGGTAAGCAATTCTCACTGATTTAGGGAACCAAATGAAACCAGCTAATTCTTTGTTGATTTTGGAGAAAAAGTTATTATAGACTAATACATCCAAAGCATTAAGTTGAAATAGAAGCCTAGGTAAGATATTCATTTTCACAATAGCTGCTTTGGACAGGAAAGCTAGATTCATATGTTTCCATCTTTGTAGATCTTGTTGTATGTTAGACCATGTTTTTAATAAATTATTTTGAAGAATAGAGGCTTGATTATGTTCAAAATGGATACCTAAATATTTAAGGCTATATGTTATTCGGAAGGAGGATTCAGGGAAATAAAAAGATTTATGGTAGTTAGGGTTTATAGGAAATATATGAGATTTTTTATTATTTATTTGATAATCTGATGCAATAGAGAATTTCTCTATGGTATCAAGAATTTTGGGTAAATCTGTATTAGGTGACTGAAAATATAAATTAAGATCGTCAGCAAACGCTGATAGTGCAATCTGAGTGTTTAGTATTTTAGGTATATTGTGATAGGTATTCTGAGTAATATAAAGAAAGAAAGGCTCAATAAAAATATTAAAAAGAAAAGGAGAGAGTGGGCACCCTTGCCTTGTTCCATTAGTGATCAGAATTGGCTCCGATCTCTGTTTGTTGATGTAAAGGTAGGTTTGGGAATTTGTATAAAGTGTTCTAATCATATCCGAAAAAGAATTAGGCACACCAAATTGAGACAATGAGGCAAACAGAAACTCCCAGTTAACTCTGTCGAAAGCTTTGGAGGCATCTAAAGTTAAGGCATAAATTGGATTTCTTCCTTTTTTGGTAAATTGTATAAGGGAATCAAGGGTTAATGTATTATCCCACGTGTGCCTATTGCTCATAAAACCAGCTTGATCAGGGGAGATTAAAGACGGGAGAACTTTTTTCAATCTACATGCTAATATGGCAGCGAATATCTTAATGTCGACATTTATTAACGAGATTGGTCTGTAGTTGTGAGGATCTGCTTTATCCTGTTTATTTTTTAATATTAAAATAGTTTTCGAGTTATTCCAATGTATATCAGTAATACCTTCTTTAATAATATAGTTAAAGACTTTCAATAGTATGGAGGAGGTATTTGTGTAGAAAACTTTGAAGAAGTTGGTAGTAAAGCCGTCAGGGCCCGGGGCTTTGCCTAATTTTAAATTTTTTATGATGGCCTGGACTTCTTGAATGTCGAACGGGGCAGATAGGAGGGAGACTTGGTTAGTATTAAGAGAGGGGAACTTAATTGAATTAAGAAAAGACTCCATCCGAGGTTTTTGATTATCACTTTTATGTCCGCTATAGATTTCTGAAAAGAGTTCAAAGAACAGGTGTATTATTTCAGAATCTGATTTGTATAATTTCCCTTGGTAATGAAGGGTGGAAATTCTAGGAGCACTATTATTATTTTTTAGTATTCTTGCTAAGGTTCTTGAGGGCATTTGTGCCCATTCAGAATATGTTGCAATGAATTTCTGTTCCTGAAAGGAATAGTTCTGTGAATAAAGTTCATATAGATCTTTGCGCGTCGTATTGATCAGTTCTATAGTTTGTGGGTCAGGGGATAATCTCTGACTTTTTTCCAGAGAAGAAAGTTTCAGGGATAGAGTATTTTCCTTTTTCATGTTTAGCTTTTTAAGAAAGGAAGCTTGGCTAATGAGAAAGCCCCTCATTTCAGCCTTGCAAGCCGCCCACTGTATGTCCGGGGGAATTTGGGACTCTGTGATATTCAAATCAAGATTTATTAACATGTTGTTAATTTTTTTAATTATATCTTTATTATTTAGTAAATTATTGTTAAGTGTCCAGTTGGCAAAAGTAAAATCAGGCGGAGTGAACCTAATTATGAGAGAGATTTTGGCATGGTCAGAGAAGCATCTAGGCTCAATATTGAAAGTATTTTTAAATTTGGATAAAAGGTCTGAAATTAAGATAAAGTCAAGACGTGACCATGATTTGTGACAATTGGAATAAAAGGTATAAAGATTTTCCTTAGTCGAGACATTACTAAATGTAATCGTGTCTATAAGATTAAAATCAGATATAAGCTCTTCTAACGCTATGGAAGCTTGAAGATTGTAAGAGGATGATTTGCTTGTGCGATCTAGACTGGGGTCTATAACCGCATTCCAGTCCCCACCTACAATGAATAAGTGATTTGGAAATGAGTTCAGTATATTATAAATTTCTAAAATAAAAGTCTGTTGTTGTGAGCAAGGACCATACAGATTTAAAAACATAACTGGTTTGTCGGAGTTAGGTAGGGTAGATGTAAAGTAACACCATCTGCCGTTTGTGTCAGATTTATATTCATTAATAATTTCCTGGAATTGTTTCTTAATTATGATGGCCACACCTTTCAAATTTGTGCTGTCACCTGAGCTTATTATAGACCTAATCCATTTTCTATTTTTTACTTTTTCCCACTCAGAATTAGATAGGTGTGTTTCCTGTAGAAAACAAACGCTAGCATGGGATTTAAAGACAAGGTGTAATAGTAATTTTCTTTTTGCAAAGTTTTGTAAGCCATTTATATTCCAAGAATCAATGGACCAACTCATGGGCGTTAAAACCAAAATAGGTATAGGCAGATAATATATTTAGTGTAATTAAGATAATGTGTGGGTACATTACTTTTGTGTTTGGAATAGTCTACCCTAGTTTTGTTAGATAAAAAACGGAAAATGAAGAACCAATTCTGCTCTTTAAAAGCAACACAGTAAAATGTAGTGGAAGATGCAGCATGATACTTCTTCTGAACTAACCCGGTGCCTACCCACCGAACCCCTTAAGCGAAGAAGCATATAAACAAACCAAAAACAACATTAACAATTCTATACATATATACAAAGAAAATCTCATCCAAAAGATTATCAGACCAGAACTCACTTCGGTGCACATAGAGCCTCCATTTGTAAAGAGTACACCATTTTTTGTGTATAGTAAGCTTGACCTAAGGTATATAAATATAAATCTGTAAGCCTGGGATGTTAAAAAAAACTGTGTATACAACTAAGAATCACTAGAAATACTATACATAACATATTTGTTACTAGAATTGGTATTTCTTGTGAGAAAGTAATCACAACTGTAATACAGTCAGATTGGTATAGCATTAATATAACATTTTTATAAAATTATCTAACAGTATAATGTGTTACTAGTGTTGGAATCCAACTAAGAAAGGTTGTGACTGTTTAGTTAATGAGCTGCATATTATAAATACTTATAAAGCATGTTAAACGAAGATAAGGTTACAATGAACATAATCCAATAATAACAGAACTATTTATAACCTAAGAGACTAGTTATATATGTGTAACCCACCCTTCAACTATATTAACCTTTTGCTAAATTTTTACAATTCAAGTTAATATTTAAATGATTTTAAAAATCTAATTGTAACTATCCCTAATCTAATAGAATGAAACTATAAAGTATTTGTAGCAATCTACTATCAAACTAAGTAATCTAAATGTACCCATGAGTATTTTAAACATTACCTGCCTTAATATCCATTTATGTGTTAATGTTTATTAATGTTTATAAGAGCTAATATCTATAACTGTTACAGTAAAGCTATTACAGTGATACTCTAAAACACTAAAGGAATTAACGCAAAAATCTCCTACCCCAGTGATCTTTGTATTGTGCATCCAAACGTATGTTAGTTGGTTAAAATGCATTGATCAGTTACACTGCATACAAAAAGTCAGTTTCTGACTTCCACTATGTGAGCGTTTAGCAGTTTGGTGTTTGTTTGTTATAGTTATCTTTAAGCTGCACCATTTTGTAAATACTGGGGCAAAGGACTCTGTCTGCTTAAAAACCTTGAAATCTGGCTAGCAGCTGATGTCTACTTCATAAAAGAAGTTAATAGGAGTCTAAACCATGCTATAGCATCTGATGTTATTTTTACTAAAGACTGGATATTTTCCATTCTTTTGTGATGGTTTACAAACTACTGGCAAATAATAATTAAAACAGTAACAATCAGAATTCAGCAAAATCCCAGTTTGAGTCGTAAAATGCCTGCCCAGAGCTATCAGTACACAAGTGTGGTCCAACTGGCTTACACCAAGTATCTTTGGTATGCAAGCAGCCATGCTTGCCTAAATGGACTATAAAATCTAACCACCACCATCCCAGGCAATGTAGCGGCACAGATGATATGAACCACCTAAATTCTAAGACTGCTCGATGTCGCACACTTTCCTTGTTACATGGTGAAGTGGCAAACATCCTCCAGTTACAGTAAGCAGCTACTGCACTCTGATCATCATTCCAATTCGGGTGTTCTCAGAGGAACCTAAAGAAAGACTGGCACACGACAGATAGAGACTCAAAAGGTCTCCCTTTTCTTTTCTCTTTTAAAACCACCTACATCAAAGCTGCCATGCAAGATTAGCTAGTTAACATTCTTTCATACATCAAAGCACCCTATCAATGAGGAAATACAACAAAGAAACTGCAATGAGGCTTCTGCCCGTAAACCTGACACTATAGCGTGAGAACGACTCAGCAGTTCCAACAGCCAGAGCTGATCGCCAACCAAAGCCAAACAAATGAACCATATAAAATAAAAAAAACAGTATGCAGAGTCTCCAATTTCTTTTTTTATACATAAAGCGCTGCAAGCGCGATCGATGGGGGAATAGGTTCACTGGCGCGCAGATTGCAGAGTCACAGCAAAGGAAATCCCGCTGGGAACCTCACAACGAAATACCGTTCCTTGTTGACACGTGGATCTATCTCTAAACGGAAATAAAGCAGTTTTAAGTACATTAAACAGTCATGGATTTGCTAAAAACTTTTTTTAAAACGCTGGAAAGCAAGTGGCTGAATAGCTGAAGCCTCCGGTGAGTAAATTCAAGTTGAGAAAAATACAGCTGTAAAAACGATCGTGCTGGAGTTATGTGTGTTCATGTTTGTTCAGGAATCCTGCTGAAAACTTTTTGAAATGTCTCTCTTGCTTCAATTAGGGATGATATAGAGTATTTAGTATCGTTTTGGTAGAAAATCAGTGTGCTTGGATAACGCATTTGAAACCTAATGTTTCTTTTGATGAGGTCAGAGCAGAACGGGGCTAATTTCTGTCTGTTTTCTTTAATGGAGACAGGTAAATCTTGTGTGAAATTTATTTTATGCTTATTCCACATAAAGTTTCTATTCTTTTTTGCTGCATAGAGGATCTGTTGAGTGGTTTGAAAGTTAAGTAATCTTGTGTAAACTTGGCGAGGGACTGTAGTATCTTGTCTTTTATGCAATGCACGATGTGCTCTCTCAATTATAATAGTGTTACTGCCATCTTCTGAATGTAAAAGTGATTCAAATATTTGTTTTGTTATTGTAAGCAGGCCTTGGCTGTCATAACTTTCAGGGAGACCTCTTATTAAAATATTATTGCGTCTGCTCCTAGCTTCAAGATCTGTAAGTTTTGACTGTAAATCTGACAAGGAGGCTGTTTTGGCATGTAATTCTTCTGTTATAGACTGCATTTGGAACTCATTAGATTGTGTTTTTTGTTCAAGTGTGTCAACTCTGTCCACTATTTGATTAATAGATTTTCCTATAGTTGAGAGTTGTTCCGAGAAGTTTTGTATAGCTGTGTGAATGGGCTGAAGGGCCTGTTTAAGTTCTTCCATGTGAAAGCCGGGATCTTCCTTGTTACTAGTGTCACTTTTGGAGGATTCAGTATTTTGTTTATTAGTTCTTTGCCTTTTTGAAAGAGCCTCCTTTTCAGGAGAGAAAATTGCTGAAGCTTTAGCTTTGATTGTTTGAGTATCCATAGTAATAGAGTCATTTGTTGTTTTAATCTGCCTAGCCATGAGGAGCCGGAGTTATTGCAGACAGCAGTAGGCCTTCCTGAATCACTTTGGGAAGATAAAAAGAAAGATGAAAAAAATAACCACTGTGAGAGAGCCAGAGAGGGTGAAGATCTGTCGTGCGTTTTTCCCACTTCCAAGGTAATGCAAGTTCCACAGAAATGAAGGAGAAGCAACCCTTTTTGAAGTAAGTATTACTTAAGAAAAGAATTTGAGATGAGGAGCTCTGTGCTTAAGCTGTTTCCTAGTCGACCACCATTTTGGAATCCCACTCTATCTTATTCTTAATGCAGTTATTTCAGGCTCACTTTCATCTCTCTTAACATTTAAGTCTTAAAAATTCAAAAATACCCATTGCCTTATCCTGACCAAAAGCTTTCCTTTGTCAACCAGTGCCATCTTGATCTAGCTCCCCTCCACTCAAAGAGGTGTCACTGATATCCCAGACATGCTCTGTTACACTACTTCCTCTGAGCTGCAGCCTGCATTAACTCAGTGCTCCTACTGGCTATATATAAGCTCAAGCTGCTGTTCCTATGTATCTACAGCTCCACTGACTACTAAAAATCCTCTTTTCCTTCTCTCTCCTCATTTAACTTAGTATTTACAAAAAATGACCTCTAGATAAAGTATCCACCCTATCAAAACATCATCATGATGAAGCCTCTTTTCCCCATTTTTTTCACAGGGTCATAAGGTGTAACATCAATTGTCACTACCTCTCTCGATTTAGTGCTACTATCCTACCTTCTTTGACAGTCATGCTGGATTGATGCAGGTCTTCCCTTATATCATCAGTCCATCTCTTTGCTGGACATCCTTATGTCCTATTACATTCTTGCTGTTTCTTCTATATCATTTTCACCAAATTGTCTTCAGCTTTCCTGCACATGTGACCAAAAAATAATTTATGTACTTACCATAATGTTCCATCTGTGTTGTCCACTTTCATTCTTCAACTGTTGGGTTCTGATCTGATCCTTGGATCTGCCTCAGCCATTACTTTAGCTTGTGGGGACCAAAAAGCTCTTGAGCTCTTCCTTTACCCATAATGCACCAGCCCCTAACATACCTCAGATCTTGTTTGCTGTTTTACATAATGTAGAAAGAACTACTATTTATTTTTTATTTTTTATTTTACATTTGTTTACCGGGCTAGTCTAACTGGATATATTTCCATTTTCAGTAGAGGCCCGGGGAGAAAAGCTCCAAAATAGCATAAAGAATTTAAACAACGATACTATCACAAAGTAATAGATTTAAAAATACCAAGATATAGTATTAAAGAGCAGAGATTAAATTAAATAACTGAATAAAAAATAAGTTACATACTGGATAAAACAAGCCTTTTTACAGTATCATACATGAGGTAGTTTATAATACAGAAAGGAAATTATTTGCACAGAGGGATAATATAATTTTAGTAGTTAGTTACTGCTTTGGGGAGATAAGCAATGTAGTTTTAGTTTTAGAACAACGTGGTGAAAAAAAAAAGTGGAGAAAGAAGATGTGGCATCAGAAGTTAGTCAGGGTTGCTATAAAACTACTAACAGAATAAACCATATCTCAACATGAAGTACAATGGTGTCCTTATAATCTCTCATTCTCCCAGAAATCCATTGTGAAAAAGATTGAGGGTTGGTTGATGAGGAGTTGAGGAAGAATGAAAATGGACAAAACAGATGGAGCGTTATGGTAAGTACATAACTTCTTTATCTGATGTTGTCAATTTTCATTCATTCCTCAACTGTTGGGACAGAGTCCCCAGCTACCTAAAATCCAGGGTGGACTCTAAGGTAGAATATTCCTGAACACAGTTGAACCAAAGGCTGCTCTTCCCTTCAAGACCATATCCAGTTTATTAATGGTATGAGGACTGGCCCAGGTTACAGCCGCACATATGTCGGACACGGAAGCCCTAGATATGAACATTGAAGAAGTTGCCATGGACCTAGTTGAATGGGCTGTTAAAGGTTTTGGTAAGGACAGACCCAGCTTGTTGTAGACAAATGATATGCGATCTGTCAGCCATCTGGCTAAAGTTACTTTTGTAACTGATTTGTCCAATTTGGAATCTGCAAAGTACACAAATAATTGATCTATCTTCCTAATTTATTTTGTTGTATGTAAATAAAATGTAATTGTCTATGAACATCTAATAAATGCAACATATATTCACCGTTGTTTGCAAGTTTAGGAAAAAGAGCTGGCAAATTAATGGACTGGTTGATACTGGAGTATGATACCACCTTAGGAAGGAAAGAAGCTCTGGTACGTAATGTCACCCTGTCCTTATGAAAAATCAATTAGGGAGGTCTAGAGGGCAATGCTTGAAATTCTGCAATTCTTCTAGCAGAGGTAAAGGCTACTAGAAGGATAGCTTTCAAGTTCAGGAATTTAAGATCACATTTAGCTGCTGGTTCAAAAGGAGAATGAATTAAGGCCTGCAGTACCAAATTTAAATCACATGGTAGAGTAGGATCTTTATATGGAGGTCTCAGCAGGAGGGTGCCTCTCAAAAAGGCTTTACAAAGCTTAGATGAAGCCAAAGAAGAATTCTCAAATCCAGTATGAAAATTAGAGATTGCTGCTAACTGAAGTTTAATAGGTTAGGAGCTAGCTCCCTTATTAAAAATTATTGCCAAAAATTCAAGTACAGGGGCTGAAAATGGGTCAATGTGTTTCTGCTGTGCCCAAAAAACAAACCTTTTTCATTTACTTTGAAATGTTTCTTGTAGAAACCTTATGGGAAGATACAAGTATGTGACAAATGGGGGAAGAGAGCATTGTTTGTCTGGCTATCAAAGGAATTAGAGAAACCATCTTGTTAGCTTGAGGTTTGAAATATTCAGATTGATCATACCTGTTGGTAGAGACAGGAGATCTGGATTCAGATCTAGAATCCAAGGTGGGTAAAGTAGGTGAGGCCAAAGAAAGAGGAAACCATCTGTCAAGGGCAGTAAGGTGCAATGAGGTTGACTTTGCACTTCAACCAGTTAACTTTCTGCAGAAATTTGGAAATTAGGGGAGTTGGGTGTGTAGGCATAGAGAAAACTGAGGAGGCCAATTGTGGAGTAGAGTGTCCCTCGGTGATTCCCCCCATCAGGGATTAGGGTAAAGAAGCTGCTGTACTTGTTTAGGGGAGTTGCAAAAAGATCACAGCCAGGCTGGCCCCATTGACAGAGAATCATATCTGTCACTTTCCTGTTGAGAAACCACTCATGAGGTAGTAGAATGGATCTGCTCAGTTTGTCTCTTATCATGTTGGACTTCCCCAGAATGTGCACTGCTATCAGAAAGCAGTTGGAAGAAATCACCCATTGCCACACTCTGAGGGCTTCTCGACACAGGAGGTAAGAGCTGGTTTCCCCTTGCTTGTTGATGTACCAAACTACTGACATGTAGTCTGTCTGGATCATAATTGTCCTGAAAGGGAGAGAGTCGTGGAACTCCTGTAAAGCTAAGAGCATTGCTCTCATTTCCAGAACATTGATATGTATGTTGGTCTCTTTGAGTGATCAAGTACCTTGGACTGTTTTCCCCAGGAAGTGCCCCCCTCCCAATCTGGGAAGTGTCCATGGTCACTATAGCCTTGGGCTGATGGAGGATGAAAGAATGACCTTGGAGAACCTAATCTGATTGAATCCACCAAAGATGTCTCTTGGCTACCTGAGTAATTCTTATATGTGCTGACATTTATTGTTAAAGAATCAACCACTCTGTTTCTAGCATCCATTGAAGAATTCTCATATGAAATCTTTATTTATTTTAGTTCCTCTTGCAAAAGGAACTAAAATTATGGCTACTGACATTAACTGCAAGTCCAGCAGAATCAACTGAGCTGAAATTTTGGCACTGAAAATTATTTTTCTGACCTGGAACATAACCTGGTAGTCTGCACTCTTGAGAGAGGAAGATAAGTTGTCCCTAATACCATGTTGAATACTGCTCCTATGAATTCCAAGGCTTGAGTTGGCTATAACTGAGACTTGTTTTAATTTATGGTTATCCCCAGATGAGAACAGAGGCACAGGGACAGAGGCACAGGGAACTAATGGCTCTGCTGGACAGATGCACAGGGAACTAATCTAAGGGAGTGGCGAAATCCAACACATTCTGGCTAGGCTTACAGATGCCCTCAGGCAGATAGCCTAGTACTTACCTATGAACCTATGAACCTAACAAGTCTGGAGTACCTGATCTCTTGCTCTTATAAGTAGATGCTTGGTCAGGGTGGTAATGAGCCAGTATTCTAAGTAAGGAAACACTCAGAATCCTTGCAGTGTCAAGTGAGTGCTACCACTGCCATGCATTTGATGAACACCCTGGGGGCTATGGTGAGGCCAAAGGGCAGTGCTCTGAACTGATAGTGATTGACTCCCAGCTGGAAGCATAAATACCTTCTAGATTGTCTGCTCATTTTTATGTGATAGTACACATCCTGAAAGTCTATCTAGCACATCCAGTTGTCCTTGCACAAAAAGGGCAGAATAGACTGAACCATGACCATCTGAAACTTTGTGTGTCTAACTGACTTGTTCAAGTCAGTAAGATTTAAAATTGATATCCAGTTCCCTGTTTTCTTTGGCACTAAAAAGAATATTGAGTGAGCTGCAGATTCTATCTGGTCTAGTGAGACCTCTTAGATGACTCTTTTTTCTAGCAGCTTTAATATTTCTAGTGCTGCTGGTTTCCTGTGACTGGGTGGAACATCAGGTATACGGAAAAGGGAATTGTATAAGCTCTGAAAATAATCCTCTCCACCCAAGTATCTTTCATTAAGTCTAGCAAGGCTCTCTGGTATAGGTTCTCCGGTACAGGGATAATTGACCCTCAGTTGCCTCCAAAGGGGGACAATCAGGCCTCCTTTCAAGAGTGCTGATAAGATCTATCAGAAAAAGAATTTCTGGACCCTTGGTTCTGCAGGCCTCCTCTGTCTCATGGGCATCATCGTCCATTTGAGTTCCCTCCTCTGGCCCTGGGGGGAAGTATCTCCATGTGGATCTTGGAAAGGGCCCTAGGACTTCCTGAACCACATTTTCTGACCATCTCATTGATTCCTGGCAAAGGGTCTTTGAGGGGTCAAAAAACATACTCCCACTGCAGAAAGGCTCTTTACATTTTTTTCCCACCTGGAGAGTGTCTTTCATTTTTAGGCCAAACAATGAACTGACATCAAAAGGAGCACTGATGAACAAGGAATTGAAAGGCTTTGCAAAAGCACACAAGCACATGTAGGCATGTTTCGTAATAGCAATGCCTGAACCCGCCACCCTTGAAGTACCTTTAGCAGCATGTAAGATATATTTCATGGACAAATTTGAAATAGAATGAAGAGTCACCAACTGAGAGTCTGCAGAAGATTGAGCTTCACTAGTAATGGTCCCTGAAAGGGATTTTGAAATTTCCTTGATCAAATCCCTTTGTAGTCTTGTAATGTTTATCAAGTAGTTGAGCAATCAAAGGTGAAAGGTCACTGAGCCATACACATGCTTCCCAAATCTGTCCAATGCCCTAGACTCCCTGTTAGGGGAATGGACAGGGGAACTCTGCTCAGCAAGTTCCTTCTTGGTGGCCACTGTCATGATCATAGCATCTATGGGCATCCCCTTACTCTAGAATTCCCTTCCTACAGGTAGAACCAGAATCTGATCTGGTCTCCTGTGGACTGGCTCAGCTGAGATAGGCTCCTTCCATGCCCACCTAGACATCAAGTCAATTAGCTCATCAGCTGGTGGAGTAACCCAGGGGGTAGACGATCCAGCTTGAAAGGCCTCCAGAAATACTGATTCCTCCAGTGAAAGGTTATTGGAAGACCAACCACCTCTCTGTTTAAGGATCTCTGGAATGTCTCCAAATGAGATGCCTTCAGGAGGTGATCTGGGGGACCCTTCTCCTTCATTGAAATCAGTGTCCTCTGTGATTGATTCCTGAGGGGAGTCCAAGTGCCTCTTGTTCCACTTCCTCTTCCCTTCTTGTCCTGTTCCATCCTTTCAGTCCTCCACCAAGGATTACTTCCCCCTTATCACCTCCACATAAGTCTTTAGAGCTGTCTACATTGAATTACAAATATATGCCAACCCATACCATGCCACTGTTAGAATGGCTCCTTACAGCAGCTTATTCTGTGTCCCTCAATGGTCCACATGGCAGGCTATAGCTGTGACCTTTTTTGAAATACAGCTTCTCAAAAGTTGTCTGATATCCTTACTATTGTGTTACACATGATAGGGTCCCTGTTAATAGCCACCTGCCTAACCACCCTTCTTTCACCTAAAAAGAAGCATTTAATAATCTTTCTGGATCTATCAGGTCCTTGCTCAAGTCCACCCCATTCCCTACCACTAATGTAATCAGACTCTGGAACATCAATTATGAGACCTGTAATTTGCTGTTCTATTAATCACATCTTCTCCTTCTATCATCCATCCATCTATCCATTTTTTTCCATTTTTTGCAGATATTGTCAGGGTGTCACTTTAACGGTGACAACCATCTAGACTCAATGTTCACACTGATTGGTGGCTAGTCGTACCAAGGGTGTTATTCCATAACATTATATGCAATATACACACAGACACTCATAACTATGACCTACTGCATGTCTTTGGAATGTAGGAAGGAATCGCAGCACCCAGAGAAAATCCACATGAACACAAGAAGGACATGCAGACACCACTTAGAAGGTGTCCTAACTGAGAACTGAACCAGAAAACCTCTTGCTGTGAGGCAGCAATGCTACCTGTTGGGCCATTCCAACAGAACATGTTTTCCAAGACTTCTTGCCTATAAAGGTTAGTATCAATTCTGACCCACAGCAGATGCAGGCCCTTCTCTTTGCTGTTTCATTGTATTTTCCTACATAGCTGCTGTTTTACCCTTCTATAATCACAAGAATAGAATACAACAATATCTCATGTCTCCCTGTCACTATCCCTTATCTAATAATGCCCAGTCTAAACTGAAGCCATCTAATATGATGAGAATGTAAGTGATTTTGTCTGCCACATTGACTGCTTACTTCCCAACTATACACTGCAATCAGTTACCTACTTTATACTTTAAATCACACACTTGGAATATTTTGGGATTCTCTGAAATTACCACTTTGAGAGGTTTGGAGATTCACACTAGTTTTATGCTGTCATCATGGTCAGACCACTCCTCTCCAAAATAAAGTTTCTTACAGAGGACACATGCATCAAAGCAGATAACTTCACTTTTGATGAAACATCAGTAGACATTGCCCAATATTTGCATCCAAAAGGAAAACAAATAACCATGTCCACCATTAACACCATTACATACACACAAAAATATGCGAGCGCGCATGGACACACACACACACACACACACACACACACACACACACACACACACACACACACACACACACACACACAAACATTCAAGCTCTGTGCATTCATAATTTGTTTATTTTACATTTGTTAACCGGGCTAGTCCAACTGGATACATGTCTATTTTCAGTGGAGGCCCAGGGAGAAAAGCTCCAAAGAGACAGTGTACAAGACATACTGACAATGATTCAATCCAATCCATATATCAACTAGGTACAATAAGAGTATCTAGATGAGAACACATATTAGGTATTATGCCATAGACAGATACAATGATCAATAGATTTATAAACAACAATAAATTATGCAAACTATCCCAAAAAATAACCTCATGCATTTGTTGTGGTGTACTAAGCTTATGCAGGTGAATCAAGAGGCTATGTATTAAGGCAAGAGTTATATTAGTATAGAAGTGAGACTGGAGTTAGTCTGGTGTGGAGCAGGGACATAGCCATTTGTTGTTTAGATGACTTTTGATATACTTTTTAAATTTCGGTAGGGAAGATTCCAGGGTTATAGATGCAGGCAGTGAGTTCCAGATTTTGGACATATAAGAAGAGTAGAGGGAGTCACCAGCATGGTTGTGGGTTCTAGTAACTGTTAACAGTAACTTGTCTGTGGAGTGGAGTTGCCTAGGACAGGAGTATTGCTCGATTATGTTACTTAACGAAGGTGTTATATACGGTTGGGTGAGCAGCTTGTGAGTGATGATCAGTTGATTATAGATTAGTAAATTTGGCAGTTCAAGCCAGCCCAGTTGTTTTAGGTTATGACAGTGATGGGTTCTGAAGGAGATGCTGTTAGCAAATGTGGCTATCTGATTGTAGCAGGTGGTCATTTTGCTGGTTTCTGTTTTGGATAGATTGGTCAAGACTGGTGATGCATACAGTAATGTTGAGAGGAGGTGGGTGTGAGCAATTGTGGATCTAGTGTTATGGGTCAGGTAGGATTTGTGTTTGTAGAGACTACCTAGATTTTTATGCGTATTTTTAATAGCCAGATTAATGTGTATATCAAATTTTAACTTGTTATCAATGGTGACGCCTAGTAGTTTTGTGTGGGATTTGGGTGAAATACGGGTACCGTTTTTAGAGAAGATATTGAAGGTAGGGGTAGGAGTGGTAGTTTGTGAGGGATGAAATAGCAGGAGCTTGTTTTTTTTGTGGGGGGGGGGGTTAAGAATGAGGCCATTCTGAGTAAGCCAGTTTTCAACTGAGTGGAAATTATCCTGTGTTTTATTGTGTAGTTCTGCCAGGGTAGGGGCAGTGCATATAATAGTCGAATCATCTGCGTACTGGATAAGGCTAGAACTATTTGCAGCAGAGTGGAGATTAATTGTGAAAATTGAGAACAGCAAGGGGCCCAGAATAGATCCCTGACAGGTAAGAGTGGAGACAGGTTATTGTGCCATTGTACTGCTTGTTGCCTATTACTGAGGTAGTTTTTGAACCAGGAGACTGATTGATTTACAAGGTGGGAGATAAGTTTGTCATGGTTAACCATATCAAATGCTTTTGATAGGTCTAAGAAAAGGGCTGAGGAAAGTTTACCATTGTTCCAGTTGTGGTTTATGGTATCTGTGAATGCTAACAGAGCTGTAGTTGTGCTATGACCTGGACGAAAACCGTGTTGTGTTTGAGATATGAGTTCTTGATTAATAAGGTGGGACATTAACTTATGGCAAATACATTTTTCTAATATTTTGGCCAGTGGGGATAGGATTGCGATTGGTCTGTAGCTAGATATGTCATCATAGGAACTTCCCCCTTTGTGAAGAGGTATAATGTAGGCAATTTTCCAAATCAGGGGTACTGTGGCTTCAGAGATTGATCTGTTTATTAGTATAGAGACTGGTATAGCTATTTCAGCTGCTGCCAGTTTTAAAAATTCATTGGGGAGAGAATCTGCTCCTAGTGTTGTAGGTTTTAATTAGGAGAGTAGTTTTCTTATGTAGGAGGTTGGGGTGGGTTGTAGCTTAAAAGTGGGACTGTTTGTAGATGTATGGTGGTCACTTATTGTATTGGTAGTGAGATGCTTTTGTGCTAGGGCAAGTACTTTTTCAGTAAAGAATGTATTGAATGATTCAGCTATGTTTTCTTTTGTTAAACCTGATGTTGGGGGTGGGGTAATGGTTTCAACAGGGTATAACAACTTGTTTAAACCTGTCCAGAATTTCTTAGGATTATTCATGTGTTGTTAGGATGGGTAATAAAGTAATTTATTTTATCTTGCATAACTAGTTTCTTGGTTAGATTTCTAATCTGTTGGTAGGCTTGCTGTGTACTAGATTTTTGTTGGACCTCCAGGCAATCC
Organism: Protopterus annectens; assembly: GCF_019279795.1. Taxonomy (NCBI): domain Eukaryota; kingdom Metazoa; phylum Chordata; order Ceratodontiformes; family Protopteridae; genus Protopterus; species Protopterus annectens. Next base: position 1,861,695,296 of record NC_056726.1, on the reverse strand, counting down.
AGGCTCTGCTCCTTTCTGCTATTTTTTGCTTAGTTTCCCTAGTTAACCATGGAACTGTGTTAGATTTAACTCTGATAGTTCTTATGGGGGCATGCCTATTCAGTATTTCTAAGAAGGTGAAGTTGAAGTGTTCGGTGGCTTCATTTAGGGGTAGGTAATGCAGTTCAGACCAATTGTATTGCTTTAGCTCTTGCATGAAGTTAGTCTGGTTAAAGTGCTTTTTGTGTCTGATTGTTTGAAGTATTGGGGTTTGGGGGTGGTGGAAATTATATTTAAGTAAGAAGGTAGTTTGATGGTCACTTAATGAGTCAGGAAGGGTGCCTGCTAAGTAGGAACAAGGTATTTTATTTAGTAAGATCCAGTCTAATAGGCTTTTTTTTACTATTTTTGACTATTCTAGTGGGCTGTTTGATTACTTGAGAGAAGGTAAGCAGGTTGATATGGTTAGTGGGTGTTTGGGAGGAGCATGTGAGCCAGTCTATATTAAAGTTTCCTAATACAATGGTCTCTTGAGGCATGGATTGTGATAGCCATTGAAGTAATGTCTCCATGGTAGGGATATTATTGCCTGGTGGGATATAGCCTGTTACTAGGTTGATGTTTTTTCTGTTACATATTTTGAGCCTAGTTAAGAGGATTTCTGCCTTATCCAAAGGGGGTATGGGTATCTCAGTTTTAGTTATGGTTAAAGTATTTTTGTAAAGCAGGGCAATGCCACCTCCCTTTTTCTTTAGTCTATCTTGCCTAAGGATATTGTATCCTGGTGGAAGGATCTCGGTATCTTTGGTAGATGGTTTTAGCCATGTTTCTGTTAAACTGACTATATCTGGGCAATATTGTGAGATTAGAGCATGTAGTTCATGTATTTTATTGTTTATACTCCTGATATTTAGATTTAGGAGGAGTAGACTATTTAGTGGCCTGATATTAATTTGGGTTAGATTGGGAAGCTGTTGTGCATTAGTCAGAGGATTTGTATCATAAGGTCCTGGGTTTGGGTGGATATCCCCAGCATTTAGGAGGTTTTTTTTTTTTTTTTTTTTTTTTTGCAATAATTTAACTAGTTTTAGTAGAATGGTTAGGTATTTTTGGGCTGTCGTTGATTTGGGGTAGGAGGTGGTGGGTATAAGATGGCTATAGCTTATGGCAGTAGTGTTGAATAAGGTTGGGTTTATTGTTAGGGAGTAAGTGGATAGGATGAGAGAGATATTGGTAGTGGATTTATGGGTAAGGGGGAAGTTGTCTTGTCCACAGTAGTTGTACGAAGTGATGTTGTAGGTACATACTAAGAAGAGTAGTACGGTCAATCGCAGGAGGAAAGTCTTCATGGTTAAAGAGGATTGTTAATTGTTTGGATTTTGTAGGAGTGATTTGAATAAATTTGTGAGGGGTTGGTAAGGATAAGTTTGTTGGATCTGTAAGGGGGTGGGAGGGATGTGGATTGGATGTTGGATTATTAGGGGGAGGGGCTGGATAAGTATAAATGTAGATGATGTGGGGGTGGGTTGGAATTGGGGTAGGGAAGGGGAGTGGAGTGAGCCCGCAGGGCAAAGGAGCAGATAGAGCCAAAGTGAGGATGAGCCAAAGAAAGAAAAACAATCTGTAGCTGTAAAAAGACTACAGCTGAGAGGAAGTGTTGTTATAGAGAGTTTGCCGTATAAAATCAGGAGAAAAGTATAATGGACAGGAGAAGAAATGTGAGGTAAGCCACTAAGGGATAAGAAAAACAGGGTGGGGGGACTGAAGGAAAGGGTCAAACTATGCTATTAACGAGTAGCTGAAAATATCTGAGTACAAGTCTATTTTAGTGTACAGTGCCACCTAGTGGTGACATGAGAAATGGCAACAGTGAAGAATATTTCCTGGTAGGAAATTTAGTTGGGCATTAGGAGAGAAAAGTTAGAAATCAGGGGAGGGGCAAGGGGTGCAAGCAGGCTGTGGTCAGCTGCTATCACGCAAGACGTAACACTAACTAGTTAACAAGCAAAAAAGTGAAAATGTACATATATTACAGTGTTAGGCTACATACACTGAGCCTTCTTTTATTAAGGGGATAGCCGTTCTGAAAGGCACATTGAGGGTAAAGGCATCTTCATAATTACCCTTTACCAAGTAGTTAACTGACTGTCTCTAGAGACACTATATCTAGACTTCAAATTCCAATATACCTCTGGAACATTTTTGTGCCTGAAACTTTGGGATCCCTCTGGATGTAAAAAGTAAAAAGTAAAACTGTACGCTAGGTCACATATTCTATAAAACATTTAATTACTCAGCTGGATAAGATGTAGAAACATCATCTTATAGCTGGCTGCATACATTTATATCTCATGCATAAAGCAAAATAAAAGGAATGATAATTGTTAGCTGAAAATAGTATAACTCTTAGTGACTAGCATATCATTTAACATATTACTGGCAAAACACGAATACTTATACTTTTATGTGAACAGCCATGCCAGCCAAGCTCCAGCCCCATAACGTTCCCTAATGAAAGTATATCATTATCTTGTAGTTCCAGCTCCTAAAACCAAATCACTGATGTCGCCACCAACACCCTGACATTGCCTGTCATTCAGTACATACCCACATGAGCTAAAACTCTGTCCCTGCCCAAAAGCAGGTGTCAAGTTTAGAAACTGGTAGTGTTTGAATGCAAAAAAGAAAAAAGTTAAACCATGTCTAACATCAGGATCTACACACATAAGATCAGGAGCAAGATAATTAAGAAGTGAGAGAAAAAAACACAAGAAATAGAAATTAGTTTAAACTATAATTTTCAAACTAAAATAAACAAACTTGACAGACAAATTAGACATAGTGTGAGAAAAGATCAAGAAACTGTTGAAATTTGGAAAAAGAGTGCTGAAAAATCAAAGAGATTTCCTGTATCAACTTAACCCTTTCATCACACTGTTTGATCACCTCTGCAGGAGAGGAACCAAAAACTAAATACCTATCTAAAAGAGAATTTAAACTCTAATTTTTAAAATCATCATCAGGAAAGTTGTGGGAATGCAGCCAGGCAAACCTCCTCAAAAAAGAACTAGTGGCCATAGGCCTGGAAAAAGTATCAACTGAGTTATTTACATACTGTAACAATGACTAGTGACTGGTACAAGTGTAGAAAATAAATGATTTAAAGCAGATATTTCCTCACACAAGGAAACTGCTAATAAAACATTTCTCTTACTATATGAATTAGTCGGAATAAAGTTTAACATATGAGCTTGACAATTCAAAATTCTAAAAATCAACTGCTTCATAAGCTTACACTTTTTCCCATACTTATTAATAATTTTCGCATCCTTGTCAGAAAGAGTGGGATTTTAATTTATTGCATGTTTATTTATCAGTAAGATTAACTAAAGCTATAGCTGCTGGGTCAGGTTTGGGAAGTACATCTAAAAACGTAAAAGACTGAGAGAATGTTATGGTTGCAGTGGCTATCAATGAATTCCATAAGACTAGTTATTTTTATTGTGCATTGCTGAGAACGGACACCCTGACTGACCTGAGCGAGATCTATTCAAGGTTGTTGTTTCTTAAGAACTGAGGATCTGAAAACAAACCTGTCTGGGCAAATAAGTTTAACAAAATAAAAATTAATTGTCCTCATTTCTGAATTCATTTTGAATGATTTTTGTAACCCTTTTGGGAGAAGGCTCGACAAATGAGACAACAAACTGTTACATGAGTTATATAAGCAATAATGCCTAACTGGGTGTGGTGTGTGTTAAAGGGCATTAATTACACATTAATACACACCCTGTCGGACATTATTGTGCTTAGAGAATGGGCTCGCTGTGAAATTGTTGTTTTACTTACTTATTTTTTTTTAAAACTATATTATTTTGTTGTATATTTTTGATGTAAAATAGTTCCTCTGCCTAATGTTTCAAACTTCCTGTAGTACATGTTAATTGTGGTGGAGAAAGCATTTTACATCAAAAAGATCTAAAAAAATAATAAAGTACTTGAAAAAAAGTAAAACAAATTTACAGACAGCCCATTCTCTCTATCATACACAGCTTTGCTACACGCATTCACTCACACAGGATCTCTCTCACTCTCTCTCAGTCTCTCTCTCTCTCTCTCTCACACTCACACACACACCCACACACACACACACACACACACACACACACACACACACACACACACACACACACACACACACACAGTTTTCTCTGCTTATAAGATCGCTCTCGCTCGCTCGATGTCTCACACACAGTCACTTCTGCTTTCATACACGCATTCATTCACATATGATCGCTCTCAGTCTCTCTCTCTCACACACACACACACACACACACAGTCACTTGCTTTCATGCACACATTCACTGAACATACCTCTCAAGTGTACTTCATTAAGAGGAACGTACCTCATTTGAGGTCTTAAAAAGTTCATGTTCCTCAAAGTTCCTCAAAGTTCCACATTGAAAGACATTGTCACACATTCAGTGTTTGGAACTTTTTTCAGTGAAATCCACGGTAAATTGAAATGAATCATATTAATTCATTAAAAGATCTTATTTTGTATAAGTGAAACTAGCATATTTTAACCATCCTATAGCCTTCCTAGTTGAAGTTGTTAGTAAGCCATTAGTATGTGTTCCACATTTTTCCCATTTGTCCCACATTATGAAGGCTAGTGTTCCTCATTTTGGAGATGGAAGGTTGAGAGCTATGTCACTCACATAAGCAGACAGCAACTTAAACACACATACACATGATTATCTCTCTGTTTTACTTTCATACACGCATGCACACTCTCTCTCTCGCACACACACGCACACACATACACACAGGCTTTTGATTTTACACTCGCTAAACAGTAGAAGCGCTGCTTAGCCAGTGGAAAATATCAGCTTAACCGATCTATCTCTCACACTCAAACATGCATACACTTTCACACACAAACACATACACACACTTTTTTTACTTTTATTTTATTTTACACTCACTAAACAGCAGAAGCGCTGCTTAGCGAGTGTAAAATAATGGTGGCCGTTCCATTTTTCTTAGTCCAAGCTCCACGGCAGCTTGATAAGCTGCAGTGAAGCAGCAGACTCATTTTCACAGGGCATTACTTGTACTTTAATACCGTGCTGTACGGCGCTTGTTCTCCAGTCAGGGTACTGATGTACAGTAAGCCCATTCTCTAATTATTAATAATGCATAGAAAGCAAAATAAGGAAAAAAATCTTCCTCTTTGGTGAATTGCTGTTACTTTCCTAGGTGATACTTTACAAATGAGAAGAATGACTGGTGTTTTTGCTGAATTATGTATACCCTGACAAGACATATTCTAATATCACAATTATGAACAGTAATCTAGCTCACACAGAGATTCTCAGTGAGAGCGGGGGTAAATCAGGGTTCAGCTCTTGGCCCTCTGCTATAATTACTAGTGATGGATTACATTAGCAAAACAAGTTGCAGGGGACAGATCAACAAAGGTGCTGTATGCAGATGATGTGGCATTACAACCAGACTTTCAACAGGAAAGCAAATGACAGAAAGCAGGAATGCAAAACTGAAGGCACATGAGATGAAACTGAGCACAAACAAGGCAGTTCTCATATAAGCAAATGGGGGAAAACATAAGAAGAAAATTGAAAAAGATGTGGAGCAGATATACAGCTTCAAGTATCTGGTAAGATTGGTTTAAGAGAAGGGAAGTCAGAATGAGGCGGTTAGAGGTAGAATCAGAGGGGCTGCAGACAACTGGCATGGAGTGTCTGGCATAGAATGTGACAGAAGAAGAATGCTAATGAATCTGAAAAGTAATGTGTACAAGGCATTCCTGCAACCAGTACTTCAGTATGTTACAGAAATCCTGGGATTGATAAAATTAGAGGTGATGCAGATGAAACGCCTGTGCTGGGCAGTAGGATGCACATTGTTGGGCAGACAAAGGAATGATAACATTAGAGAAGAAGCCAAAATAGTTCTAATTGGAGAAAAGGTAAAAGAGAACAGGTTATGGTGGTTCAGGCATGTGCACATGAAAGGACAGGATGATGTGCTGAATAAGTGTTGGGTGAGATGAGAACATCTCTCTTAAAACATTGAAGGAACTTTATGGTTGCAACAGCTATAAATTACTTCCATAAGGCCAGTCATTTTTAACTGATTTCTGATTGACCTAAGTGAGAAAAAGCCTGTGATGGTCAGGAATGAAGACAGTAAGAGAGTGGCACTGAATCAAGAAGTGGCTGCAGCTGGCACCGCACTCTAAGACCATGTAGAAATTGAGAAACAAGGGTGGAGGATGATTTTAAAATTAGGTCACATTGTGTCCATAGTTTATTTTACACTGGCCAGAGACCATTGTCTCTTTTGAACTCTTCACTATGTTTAATCCTGTCTTGATTGATAAAGTAAAGGAAGAGTTTTCAGATTGCATGGCTAAACATTGATAGATTCACCTGTATTCATTCTGAAGAAAAAAAGCAGTTTATTCAAACAAAGCTAAACAAAAATAGCAAAAACGTGCATTTTTTCACAGGACAAGTTCCAGTGCTGTGATAGTGGAGCTGCATCCCCACAAACATTTTTAAATACACTAACTCCAAGGTTTGACAAAAGTGAGGGGATGGAAAACTTCTTTCTCCCCATTATACCATTAGCTTATTACTTACACTGCAGAGCTCTTGACAAAACAGGCAGTTGACTAAGCAATACTGTCAATTCCAAGTTCAAGAAGTTGCAACTTGATAAGCAGCATACCTCCCATTTCTTTTACTGGGGTCAGCAATCCAATCAAATTTTGCAAGAATCATCTGTTTTGCACCTAGATCTTAATCTCTCTCTCTCTCTCTCTCTCTCTCTCTCTCTCTCTCTCTCTCTCAAAATATGTGATTTTGGCAGAATGTAAAGAGCTTGCCATTATAGTTGTATGCAGACAACTGTTCTACAGCAGTGAGTGTCGTATGTTCTTCATGTCAAATTGCAAACCTAGAGTCATCTTTAACTCAAATGTCATATTTGGTGATTTTTATCACAACTCTTTATCTATCCACAGTGTGGTGGTAAATGTGTACATTTGTGTGTGTGTGTGTGTGTGTGTGTGTGTGTGTGTGTGTGTGTGTGTGTGTGTGTGTGTGTGTGTGTGTGTGTGTGTGTGTGTGTGTGTGTGTGTGTGTGTGTGTGTGTGTTGTGTGTATGTGCGTGTATGCATATACATAATTCATTACTTTGACAATTTTGTGAAATTCTTTCTGGCCTTGTAAATAAAATGTGCTCACCAATTCTTAATTGATGAAGCTAGCTTTCTTGAAATTTAAAATCATTTGGGAATTTGTATCAGGAATTGTGCTAAAATATATATGTTGATCACTGAATGCATATTTTTACTACAAAAAAAATAATAATATAAAAAGCCTGTAACATGATGAAAGTAGGAAATGTAATGCAAGTAAGACATAACTTCTTGTTAATACTGTAACTTGTTGTGTATATGTAAGGAGGAGGGAACCATCTGGAAGATGGTGTGCTGTTCCAAAGATACAGGGTTTATTCATGGACACAAACAGTAAGTGACATTCTAAAACAATTTATAGTTGGGGGTAGCTCCTGTACTGAGTTTACAATAGGAAGTGGTATACAGCTTAATCTGAGACAAGACATCCTTGCAACTATACATATAAAGAGAAATGCAAGCCTTCACAGCATGCAAATATCTCCAGTTTTACTTAAGTCCCTTCTGTAGTGATTTCATTAAGGCTGCACACCTTTTGGAAGCTTTAATCACAATTTCTCAGAGTAGTAGAACAATGCTTCTGTTCTCTTTTATACTTAGTGCAGTAATCAGTGTAACTTTTTTGAGTGATTTAAGGATAAGGGCAGTACTTCAAAGATGCACTTTGTGTAAAGACATTGGTAGGATTACATTAAAGTTTTGTGCCTGATGATGCAGACAGAGTGATGATACTTTTTAGTGATGCAGTCAGAGTAAAGAGAAATACTTAAAGGCAGTCACAATACTTATAAAATATTTAGTATTTAACTCAAATCTCATATTTTGTGATTTTTATCACAACTCTTTATCTATCCACAGTGTGATGGTAGATGTGTGTGTGTGTGTGTGTGTGTGTGTGTGTGTGTGTGTGTGTGCATGTGTGTGTGTGTGTGTGTGTGTGTGTGTGTGTGTGTGTGTGTGTGTGTGTGTGTGTGTGTGTGTGTGTGTGTGTGTGTGTGTATACATAAATCATTCTGGCTACATACGGCGAAACAAGATGCAACATGGAAGTTATACAATTACAAAGAAGCTTAAACATGTTAGCATGTTTACTAGTTATTTTTTTGACAAAATTCTTTACTAAGAGCTCAATGAACAAGAAATAACACACAAAGTGAAACAGATCATGCAATTAAAGTGATCAAATCAAAAAATAAAAAGTATGATAGCTTTTGCAACTTATCAAGCATCCAGAAGAGAACAAAGCACAAATAAAAAAGGAGGCAAATATAAGTGCAACAAAAAGAATAGGATGACAAGGTAATGGTGCCAACAAGATAGAACTGACAATAAATAATACATTCTCTCTAATATGAACATACAACCTTAAGAAAATGCATGAGTCTTAGATTGTAGTTGATGGCTATGAGTGACTATCAAGATTTCTGGCAGTCTGTAAACTGTTTTTGAAATTTAGTCATTTAGTAGAACTGAAATACTATATAAAGAATATTTAGACCTTGCTATTTCATTTTGTAGTAGTCCACAGAGTAGTAATGCAAACTTGACAAACAAAACAGAAATATTAAGATAATTCTTATTAATAGTGGCATCATAATAATTTAAATGTTATTCTTGGCATGTTAGGTTTGCATGTTATGTTATTATTTGCTGTTCAACTAAAGACTTCTAATATGAGCATTTTATTGCTTGTGTTACACTTATAACTAAGACAGTTGTGTCATAAGACATTGAGATTTTGAGGGCAGTTCAGATATTTCTGCTTCCCTGCCTGAAAGTGAAGACATTTCAAGAGGAACATGGGTGCATTTATTCCTCTAAATGACCATGTTTTTATAATTTGGTACAAATGCTCAGCTGTGTAATTTCTTGCATGCTAATATTTATGTGTATTTCATATCTGCAGCTAACGATATGCTACATGAGCAAAGCATACATTAAACAGTGGATATGAAACACTATGCAAACCCATAATTCATGACCCATTTTTCAGTTAGTATAATTTCATGAAAATACTGTTTCTCAAAAGAATCAGTTCTTGTTCAGTGAAACTCAATTGCAATCCGTGGTTATGCTAAATATATTATTGCAGATTTAAAAAATGGTCTCTGAGAATATTGCATTTTAAGGGAGGTTTGATAAGTTGTAATGTTTCAGACAAAAAAAGAACATTTTCTTCAGACTGATGAAATAAAATTATAGAAAACTGAGTGCATATATGTACTCTTTGTGCTTCTGAATGCATTATCTGTATTTATTTGCAAAGTGTTAGTACCATCAGTTCTTCTGAGCAGCAAGTTTAAGTTAATTAGCAACAGAGCTGAACAACAACCTATTAAATATAAACAGTTTGGCAACAAGGTTGAGTTATAGTAGATTTAAAGAATTACTAAATTCTTAATCCATCTGTTTTTCTGCCACCACTCCTAGCTCTACCTTTTTGTTCTTGTTTAAGATTAACTCATATTGATGTCCCTCTACAATAATCCTTTCATTCACATCCAAGACTTTATCTGTGCCACACATGCCTGCAAGGCTAATTATTAGCCATTGGAATTAACCTTTTTGTTGCCTAATCTTTGTTAAATTCAAGGCAGAGCTTCACTCCTCTTCTCTTTTCTGGCAGGAGATCTAGGCATATAAGGAGTATACTAAAACAGGGACGACACTGACCACAGTCGATAACTCCTTGAAGAGCACTACACTTCTTAGCTAAAGAAGGAGACAAGTCAGTCTTGTTATTAAGCAAGAACTACAGATACAGTGAGGTGAAGCTCTTCCCCACCCAGAAACAAAGTGTGTTCACATTAATACCAAGTTTCATAGCTGATATATTGTGCCGTAGCCTACAACCTTTCCTAATCAGAACAATAGCAGCTTTCAGACAGCACCTGATTAACATCTTTCATGTTTTTCACACATTGGTGAAATCAAGGTCCTTCTGCTGACTCCCAAGAAAGACTTTAAAATGTCGTTACTACAGTGATTAGCATTTTCTGCTTTGCCAAGCCCGGTCAGACTAGTTGATATAAGTAATGGCAGTCACTACTGTTTGGTCACATTATAAGCAATGTACAATGTATCATATGTATTTGTTTATTTGCTTGTTTGCTTGTTTATGTGTTTATTAACCACTTTCCATATCTTTTAACGATACTCTTCCATATCATTCTCCAGCGTCATTATTGACCTCCGCCTTCCTTTGTGTACCACTGTGTCACAGCTGAAAGTGATGACTGCAGCTAGCTCTCACTATGCTCCCCTCATAGCTTAGCCTTTCACCATTTCAATTAGTTATTGGGAGATTTTTCTTCTTATCCTTCTGCTCACTCTCTGTCCCCCTAATTCATCATTTCTATTCCTCAGGTGCAAGACTTTACTGTTAATCACTTGTGATCAGTGCTGTAGTCTGTGATCACAAAAGTGGAGTTTATTTCCTTTATTCTTTGAAGACTGAGATAGCAGGGTATGAGAGAATTCATTATTTTCTGAAATACAACAGTACTGAGTTCAGATATTTATCTTAACTCTACCATAACCCTATTTTTAGCTCAAGTTTTTTGTTAACACTCTATAAATTAAGCATCATTTAGTTTCTTAATATGCTATAACATTGTACATAATATAACTGGACTTAGATTGTTTTGACTTATTGTTTAATGTTTGTTGTTTACCTTATACAATACCAAGAACTGTCATTAGATTTAATGTGTTCAATATAAAGTGTTATTTGTCTACATACTGTACCAACCTTACTTGTTTATTGTTATTGTTACCTGTTTTAATTTCTGATTCTGCTTCTTTTTGCAATGTAATACAACATTGTACTAAGAATGTAACTTTTCTCTCCAGGCCTCCACTGAAAAAGGGCAACATGCCCAGTTGGACTTTCCTTTAAACAAATGTAAAATAAATAAAATAATATATAACTAAAAATTATGTACAAAGGGGTGCAGGGGGCACCTTGTAAAATGCTTTAATTGTGAAAGAGAAGCTTTCAATAGTCACAGTCACGCTATTAGTTCATTACATAGTGATCACAGTGGAGCTTTTGCCATGGAGCCTTCTTCATTTAGATATAGAAGAAAAGCCCTTTAGCCCTCACCTCCTTTCCATATTACTTTAGTCACTCCTATACCTATTTGTACTTCTGCCTATCACATAGAGAATGGACTGGATTTGGGGAACTATACATCTACTTTTGTACCAAAATACTGGACATAGGTGACTCTTCACATGTAGCCATAGCTACTGTACACTGAGTAGTAAATGTCAATACTAAAAACAAATGACAGTTTATCAAATATATAATATTATAAACAAAACTGTAGCAGATAGGTCAGGGCTTTTTATAAGAAATGTTTATTATACTAACTAAATTATCTTAAAATTATTATGGTGTGGCATAAATGACATATGCCATGCTGCACACTTATCTATCCCTGTCTTTTAGCATCTCTAGCATTTTTTTTCTCTCCCAATCCTGAATCATTTTATAGCTACTACACCATCCACATTTAACTCCACATTTTTTGCTAGGTATAACCCTCATTTCTAACTCTCTTGTTATCCATCTGCCTACACTGAACACATGTATCACTACTTCTCAAGTCACCCCTGTCTCAACTTTTCTTAGCCTTGTGAATCCTTTACTATTTAGCTAATTGATTTGCTTACAAATTGTATCTGCATTGCAACACTTTTTGACATTTCTTTCTCTCTACTGCTTGAAACCTGACCTCTTTAATTAAAGGGTGCTGGAACCACAGGGCGAGGGGGGGCAAGCACCGTCCTACTTTTACAGCTATAAGTTGGTCAGGAGGTTTCAATATTTGCCACAGTGGCAGCATTCTTTTTTTAAGGAGGACCCTATGGGCATTGCACACATGCATGCTAATATGGATGTAAACACAACCCACACTTATGTGCGGAATTTAAACTAGCTTCTCTATTGAGAGAGAGAGAAGGTAAGTGTGCATGTGTGTGTGTGTGTGTGTGTGTGTGTGTGTGTGTGTGTGTGTGTGTGTGTGTGTGTGTGTGTGTGTGTGTGTGTGTGTGTGTGTGTGTGTGTTACAGTGTGAGTGAGTAGGTGTGTATGGGGAACATCCCTGGCAGTGTCCTACATGAACTTAGGCAAGAGCTTGCAGCAACACAAGGCACCCTATTCAGCCAAAGCCTTTACACTGGCTTCATCCCAACAGAATGTAGGACAGCCACTGTCATCCCTCTGCACAAAGGATGAAGCATCCACCAACCCAGCCAATTATAGGCCCATCAGCCTTACTAGCCTGATCTGCAAGGCCAAGAATGCATTATCATGGACCTTATAACCTAGAACATTGGCAACCTCCAAATGCTTGATTCCGCACAGTTTGGTTTTGTCAAAGGGAGATCATACCTGTTAAACATGGTTGCCTTCTTCGAAACAGTCACCAAAGCCATGGATGAGGGCAAGACAGTGCACACCACCTACCTTGACCTAGCCAAAACCTTCTACACTATTCCTCACTTGGGCGTAACAGATAAACTCTCCCAGCTAGACATCAACCCATATGTTACCAGATGGGTAGCTAACTGGCTCACTCATAGAACTCACTCAGTCAAAATAGGGGAAGCCACCTCTAGTAGTAGACCCGTAACAAGCAATGTACCCCAAGGATCAGTCTTCGGCCTTCTACTGTTTAGGATATACTTTTCTGAGGCTGAGCGCTGTCATAAATTCTCCTAGTGATGAGAACATCCTCCAAGAGGGCCTTAACCAAACTAATGACTAGTGCCATAAGCATGGCCTCAAACTGAATGCCAATAAATGCATCATTATCGCCTTTTGGGAAAGTTGTGTCCCCACTAATTATCACATTAATAACAATGTACTAAGCATGCAATCAGTCATGAGAGAATTGGGCACCCAGGTTGATAGCAACCTGACCTTTGACCACCATGTTGCCTCCATTGTATGGAAGTCTTTCTACATGGCCCACTTAATAAGTAAAGGTATTTTATCCAGGAACAAGGAGGTCATAACATGCCTGTACTCCTCCCTTATCAGACCCATTATTGAGTACAATGCCCCCTTTTGCATGTATCTTGCCAAGCACATACAGCAGGCGGAAGGACCAGGGAAGTCCAGGGTCTCAAACACCTATCCTACACAGATAGGCAAAAAGCCCTGTCCCTCTCCTCAGTCTTGTACAGACTGCTCAGAGGTGACCTGTGTCTGGTATACAAAGCCATCTCAGACTCAGCCTTGATGGAGCTGCTGCATATCCGTAAGTCAAACTCCACTAGCACAACCCACATGCAAAGTCTCAACCTGGTCTGTGACATTAATAGAACTTGTTGGCGGGATAGATTTGCGCCCAAATGACTCCCCCATCTGTGGAATAGACTTTCTTTCCATGTCAACCAGAGTACCTAACTAACCCTCTTCAAGAGAAACCTGGATGACTGGATGGGAAACAGAAAATATACCCCTGGGATCCCACCTGTATCCCTGCTGGACAGTGAAAACATGTGCTGACTTTTTGGGAACATGGGTGAAAATCTTGGCTAGACTTATTAAGGGGCACCGGGCCAATAGCCTAGTATTATCTTATGACCCTATGAACTAGCTATTCATTGCTATATGAAAGAGAAGGTGAGTGTATGTGCGTGTGTGTGAGTGTATGTGTGTGTGTGTGTGTGTGTGTGTGTGTGTGTGTGTGTGTGTGTGTGTGTGTGTGTGTGTGTTGATGTGTGGGAGAGTAGGTGCGTGTGCTGCTGTGTGAGAGAGTAGGTAGGTGTATGGTATTTAAACTAGCAATTTGTTGATGCATGAAAGAGAAGATGTGTGCATGCCACTGTGTGAGACAGTAAGTGTATGTGCATATATGTGTGCTTGTCCGTGTTGCTGTGTGATAGCAGAGAGATGGTAGGTGTGTGTGTTTAACATACCTCACAACTGTCCAAATTTAGTCTCATACTTTTGGTCTAGAGGTCTCATAAAATATGAGGTTTTCTGGCAAATCACAGAGGACTGAAGTCACTAAATAAGGGTCTATATCATAATATCAAAATTCTCTAACATCGAATGTTATTATATCAAACCCTAAACATCAAAGTGTGAAAACATCGAACAGTCAGAATAGCAAATTTTTTTCCAGGGAAAAAATTTGCTATTCCGAGAAACATACACACAGCACAAACACACACAAAAAACAGCCATCTACACACATACACTTAAAATCCTACACCTAAACTAAACTTTACATACAGTACTAGCTATCCACTTACCTTAACCCAACCCTAATCCTAAGGTCCGTCACTATCGCACACTCACCTCACCCGCGCCCTAACCCTAACTCATCTAACCAGCCCCCTAACCCTAACCTACACACAATCGCACACTTACTTGACCCGCGCCCTAACCCTAACTAACCTAACCCACCCCTAACCCTAACCTACACACAATCGCACACTTACCTGAACCCGCGCCCTAACACTAACGTCCACACAACCGCATACTTACCTGACCCGCTCCCTAACCCTAACTCACCTTACCCACCCCTAACCCTAACCTACACACAATCGCACACTTACCTGAACCTGACCCATAACGCTCCAACATATCAAACGTTGAAAACAGTGAAGCCACAGCAACGGCCCACCGAATTCTTTCCCTGTTCGATATTATAACATTCAATGTTAGAGAACTTTGATGTTATAATATAGAGCCCTAAATAATGGTATATATATATATATAATATATATATATATATATATATATATATAAATATATATATATATATATATATATATATATATATATATATATATATATGGTTCTACCTCACTTCAACGACGAACATCGACACGGAAATCGCGAGCCCCAGAAGATCGAAGCTGAGAAGACCGGACCCAGAAGATCAACAGTGGAGAAGACCGACCCGGCGGATGAAAGCACTGGCCGCGGATGCCGACATGGGAAAAGGCTGTGTAAGTATGCGGTAGTGACGGACGTTAGGGTGCAAGTAAGGTAAGTGTGGATATTGACGGTCTGTGGGGATAGGGGAGTGTTAAGTGAGTTAGGGTTAGGGGTCAGGTAAGTGTCTTGGTAGTGATTGTGTTTGGGTTAGGGCGGATAAGTGAGTTAGGGTTAGGAGCGGTCAGGTAAGTGTGGTAGTGATTGTGTTTGGGTTAGGCGGATAAACGAGTTAGGGTTAGGGAGCGGGCCAGGTAAGTGTGCACTCGTGACGGACCTTAGAGTTAGAGTTTCGCTTCGGGTCGTAGGTAGTTCTGTATGTGAGGTTTAGTGTGGGTTTGTAGGGATTTTGGTGTGCTTGTGTTGTGTATGTGGTTTTTGGACGGGGAATGTGTTTTGTTTGTTGATTGTGGTGTGTGAAGTGTATGAGGTTTCGTGTTTGTGTACCGTCAGTTATTTCGTTGTCGGGCATGTGGAATTTCATGTTTTAGTACTGTCGGTTATGTGGTTTCGGTGATTGCGTTGTCGGTGTTTTGGTGTTTCGTTTATGTGAGGTAGAACCATATATATATATATATATATATATATATATATATATATAAGTTTCAGACTTCATATCCTTCAGAAAATACATGCTAACACAAATCCTGTTATTCTGGCAACTTTCTAAGTTAAAAAGAGCAATATTTAAAATCTATCCCTATTTTGGGCCATTGTATCCCCATTATTTCAGGCTTTTTCCAGATTTACTGCCCTAAGAGGTTGAAAGATATGCAAACCTCTCCCATATTTGCAGAATGTCCTGATTTTTGCCTCATATTTTTTACCTATTTCTCAACATTTGTGGTTTTCTAGCAAATTACTAGGACTGAAATAACCAAATAATGTCATACATTTGAGTTTCAGACTTTATTTCCTTTAGAAACGCCATGCTAAGACAAATGTTGTTATTATAGCAACTTTCTAAGTCTATAAGAGCAATATTTAAAATCTATCCCTGTTTTGGGGCCTTCGTCGCCTCATTATTATAGGCTTTGTCCAGATTTCTTATACTAAGAGGTTGAGAGGTATGGAAGCATGGAATATAATGTCCTAGTTAGTGGGGAGAGAAGGTTAGTCAACTTGATCAGGCTTGACCCTGTAACTTGATTACAGGAGACAAGAACCTGAACCCTCTACACCAGCTACCAGATGGCTTTAGTTATTGTGAGCTTCAATGTAGACAAGAGCCTGAATCATCAACACCAACTACCAGACTGCTGATGGAATTGTGAGTTTGAGTTTCAGTACATTTTTAGGGAATTATGAGTTTCAGTGCATTTTTAAGGGATTGTGAGTTTCATTTCATTTCCATGGAATTGTGTGTTTCAAGGGAAGATAAGTTTACTGCTGTTCATGCTAAGTCTGTTTTCAATATGCAGTTAACTGTTGTGTTTATCGAATGGCAGTCACTGTTTGTGTTGTAGAATTTGAAAGCAGTGTTAGTAGCATAATTGCCTTTGGTGCAGAAGGCTGTGGATTCTACTCCCAGACCATTTAGATGGAGTGCTGGTATTGCAGTGCCCCTTTGACTGCTCACTATTTGGTAAATATTAAGAGTGGATAGGGATTCTACACTCCTGAGTGTGTCCTCTCTTGTATGACATACCTAGTAACTATGAACTTGTCAATCTGTCAGTCATTCTCTATTACAATATTACCAGCTGACCATTTTTAATGTAGCATAGGCAAGAAATTATTCAAAGACAGCAGACACTGAATTTGTAGATGAAACATTGAAATGTAAAGTTGTTTGGCAGTACCAACATCTTCATTAGTTATAGATGTCTTTCATGTGGAATAATTTGGATGACTTTTAGTTCTGCAGAGATTATGCTTATATTGTTGGATTGTAATGACAGAAGTCCAAGTGGCCTTTTATGGTTGAATTTTTCTGAAATAGGTACTTTTGTCATTATTGGTTCATACATTTTGTTTCATTGCTTGCTAGAAGAATGTTCAGAACTACAAATTTAAAACACACTGTAACAAGTGGTGCTATATTATACAAGGAATATAATTTAATTCAATCAGGAAGGCGAATAATAGAACACATACATCTATGCATAGCCCTAAAAATGGGTGCAAAGAGCCTATGATTTGAAAATAGCTCAAAGGTAAACTTATTCTCCACTGACCAGATGCATTTTCTTTGAATGTCAATTTTCATGCCATTTCAATGAATGTGAGTTTACAGGGCAGAGAGGTTTGCTGCTCATGCTAAGTCTGTTTTCATTGTGAGACTGTATTGTTTGTTTAAAAATGGCTATCAGTGTTTGTGCTATTGTATTTCAATATCTGTAAACATTGTAGAAGTAAATAAGAAAACAGTATGCACACTGACAGGTTTAAACAGTGTTTATGGTGACTGGGGAGAAGCAGCCAAGTAATGGAACACTGGAATGGCTGGGGAGGGTGCTGCTGATGGGGGTTAGGTGGTTGCAGGAGGTGCTGCTCTGGGGGGCCCTGATCAATTACCCAGCCTGGGGCCCCATTTGACTAAGATCCGGCTCTGGTATTTTGCACTGTTATTTACTATAAACTCTCAGAAGTTGGAATGAAACAACAAAGTATCAGCTGTAAAAAGTAATAAGTGCTTTTGCTCTGTGTTTGGCAATAAAGGAACAAAAGTGCTTATTATCTTTTACAACTTACACTTCATTGTTTCATTCCAACTTCCGATAGTTCATGGTTTTCACTCTTGTTGTTAATTAATAATGGTCATATTGTTGAACATGCCAGTACAATTCTGTGGATTGCGAACCTCAAGTGAAGTGGCAGCAGCCCACCCAGGTACATTCTTATCAGTCATTTTAAAGTAACAACAGTAAGGAACTGGAATAACTTTGACTCTGCTGTTAGTGTGTTTTCAGAAGACGTTAATAGTTTCTTCCTTGCCTTGTCTTTTTTTTTTTCTCATTTTTTCTTTACTGCAAGTTGGCACCAGTTTTGTTAGATTTTTAATGTCATGCAAGAAACATTAATTTATTTAAAAGAACAATAAAAATACTATGTGATTTTTATTCTAATTATAAAAAAGTTATTAATGTTTCTTACCTGACATTAAGCCTTCACTTAGGTTATTTATTATTATTTTTCAAGTTGCCCAGTTTTTGTTGCACCTTTGTTTTATTTAATTGAACAAATGAAACAAAATGCAGCAGGTTGAACTTGAAAGTGGTAAACAGCTTTTGCTTACAGTTGTTATTTAAACCTCAAAACCTCATAGTTCAAGGGATAAAGATAACACTGCAATGGGTCGGGGAAAAAGGTCAAAGGTCCAGAATCAGAGACAGATTTTAAGTATAACATTGTTCTTATATACTTAGCTGCTAGAAAAATAGGTTCTGCATTAGCATGCATTTTCTGAAGAATTTGAAGTCTTCAAGTCTGAAACTCAAATGACTATCATTATTTATGTTTTTCAATCCTCATAAATTTTCCAGAAAACCACAAATCTTATGAGGAACAGACCACAAATATGACACAAAATCAGGGACAGTCGAATGTATGCTCTGATCTCTCAACCTCTTAGGACAAGAATCAGGGAGAAAGGGTGTGAAAGGCTCAAAATCATGAGCACATTTTAAGCTTTACTCTTCTCATCAAAGCAATGGATGAAGGTAAAACAGTTCACACTACTTTACCTTGATATGGCCAAGCCTTCTGACTCAGTCCCATACTCAGGTATAATAGAAAAGTTGAATAAACTGGGAATAAATCCTTGTATCATTAGCTGGACTGCCAGCTGGCTCACAGGAGATCAAAATAGGGGAGGCTACCTCTAGAAAGAAGCCATTCACCTGTAGAGTCCCCCATGGTTCAGTGCTAAGACTTTTCCTGTTTGGCATCTACTTCTTGGAAGTAAAAGCAAATACCAAAGGGTATTGATTGACTAAGTTTGAGATGACTGCAAACTAGGAGCAGTTATTGAATCCCCAAATAGACATTAGGCAAGAAGGTTTGCGCCAAACAATAGCTAGTGAATCATGAATTGAAACTAAACTATAAAAAATACAGTATATTTTGGGAAGTCGTCTACCCCAGGGAACTACCAAATTGGCAATAGCTCCCTGAGAGTTGACCCAGTTGTATGGCTTTTGGGAACTTGTGTGGACAGTCACCTAATGTTCGACCAATGTGTGCCCAGTGTCATAAGAAAGTCTTTCTATATTGGACAGCTTATGAAAAAACTGATTGTGACTAGATCTGGAGATGTTATTGTCCTCCTTTATGAAGCCTTCATTAGGTCAATCATTTTGTATAATGCCCACTTTAGCATGTATCTGTCCAGACATATGCAGCAACTGGAATGCCCATCTTACTAAACGGATACAAGTCCTTAACAATAGGTATTGCATGGACCACCTCAAAGCCTTATCACTATACCCAGCATCCTACAGAGTGCTAAGAGGTGACCTTTGTCTGGCATATAAGGCATCCTCTGACCCAGTACTGATGGACTGACTGAACATCAGCAAGTCAAATGGCATCAGAAATAGTTCAGGTATCTTAACAAAATGGTGTAGAGAGATGGATATGTATCGCAGAGGATACCACTATTCCAGAACAGACTATCCATTCAAGTAACACAAAACTCATCCCTGTCCATATTCAAATACAACTTGGATCTAAGGATGAGTAATAGAAAATGCACCCCAGGATTGCCCCTCATGCCATTAATGGATAGAGGCAGTTCCTTAATGCTGCATCCCTTACATGGGTTCCCTCTAATTATCTATGGTATGATCACAGTTATTGTCACTAGGGGTAATATACAAGTATCATCCATGGGCTATTTGAATGTATGAATTATAATTTTATTCATTCTGATGAAGTTATATGATAAGAACAGTCACTCATCTGGTTAATAAAAGCATCTGTTAACTTCTTTTGAGGGTTGCTGACTTATAATACAAAGCTCCACAATTAATAATAATACAGTACAATTAGTAAGATCAACATTTATACAATCATGGTGTGAAGTTAACAATGGTAAAATAAGAAAGTTATAGAGATGGCATAAATATATTGTATATAATGTAGTGATGTGTAGATCGCAGAGAAGACTGATGGTTAGGACAACAAAATAAAAATTCAGAAAATATTCACATTGCTAATTACAGAGATTACTGATCATTGTCATACTTGAAAAAGTCTACCAGTGCTTGTGTCAAAAGTTAAAAACGCATTAAGGAGTAAAAGGAAAGGTGCTGGGTAATGGGATGTGGAGGTGGGAAGGTAGTAGGAGGGAGGAAAGATTATCCAGGAGCAGTACAGGGGCAGATCCAGGTAGTTTTGAGATATTCTTTTGTTTTTGTTTTAAAGGTAGAATAGTTGGGACATTATTGAATGCATTTAGGGAGAGCATTCCAGGTCTTGGCAATTTTGTTTGAAAAGCGGGAGTCACCATGGTAGTCATTAGATGGGGTTATTTTTAGCAGTAGCCTGTCTGAAGACCTAAGTGACCTGGTATTGACATGAGTTTGGACCAGGGAGGAAACAGCAGGGCAGTGCCTGGGGTTGTAAATGATTTTGTAAGTGAAGGTAAAATGGTTTAATGTTAACAGGGTGGGGAGTTGAAGCCAGTTTAGTTGTTGAAGTACAGTAGAGTACAATGATGGAGTTTATGGGGCTGGTTGCAGGCAAATTTTGTGTTTTATTATAGCAGGATTCTAAATGATTTAAGTCTGGCCTGCGCAAGTTTGTAAAAATGTAAGAGCAGTAGAGAGGGGAAGATAGAAGTTGAGATCTAGATATGGCTAGTCTAGCTTGGTGTGCTAGTAAAGGTCTAGCCCTGTAGAGAGACCTGAGTTTAGCAATGACTTTTTTGATTGATTGGGAAATATATAAATCCAATTTCAGCCTGTCATCTATAGTTACACCTAGGGGTTTGATGTTATTTGCAGGCTCAGTTTTAGTT
This sequence comes from Protopterus annectens, assembly GCF_019279795.1. Lineage (NCBI taxonomy): Eukaryota > Metazoa > Chordata > Ceratodontiformes > Protopteridae > Protopterus > Protopterus annectens. Next base: position 1,861,674,167 of record NC_056726.1, on the reverse strand, counting down.
CCATTTGCAGATTGGATAAAGAGTGGTGAAGAGTGGGGCTTGGAAGGTATGCATGAGTAGAATATTAGCTTTGTCTTATTTGGGCTTAGAATGAGTTGGTGGTTAGGTAGGTAAGACTCAATTTCTTTAAATGCTTTTTGAGACTTATGTTGAAGTTCTAGGTGGATGGGGGCAGAACAGATAAGAGATGTATCATCTGCATACTGTATAATTATTGCCAGTTGGGTAGCAGAATTCAGATTATTGGTAAATATGATAAAGAGGAGGGGGCCAAGTACTGACCCTTGGAGTACACCAGTGGACGCTGACAGCAGAGGAGAGAGTGTTCTCCCATTTGGTATCCTATTGACGGTTTGATAGATAGCTAAGAAACCAAGTAAATGACGAACTGACATTGTAAGTTGCAAGTTTGTTAAGTAGGAGTTGATGGGCGACAGTGTCAAATGCTTTTGACATGTCAAAGGAAATAGCTGAGACTACTAGACCATTGTTCCTTAGGTAATGAATAGTGTCAGTAAAGGATATTAAGGCTGTATTAGTACTAGGTTTAGGTCTAAAACCATCTTGGGTGTGGGATAGAAGGTTGTTAGTGGTAAAGTGAGTTAGGAGTTGTTGGTGAATACATTTCTCAAGTATTTTGGCTATGGGTGGGAGGATGGGTCAGTAGCTGTAGATATCTGTAGAAGGGCAACCCTTGTGAAGGTGAATGATGTGAGAGATCCTCCAGAGGTGAGGTACATATTATTCAGAGATAGAGCGATTTATTAAGATAGAGGTAGGATAAGCAATAGATGGAGCAGCTATTTTTAAGAATTAATTTGGTCGTTGGTCGGTAGCTAGACAGCAGGGTTTCAGTTTGCTAAGGTGTTATTTCATGTATGCAGTTTGGACAGGTTTAAAGAAGAAAGAGTTAGCGCTATAGAGGAGGGGGGAAGGTTGTGAGTGGTAGATTTTGGTGGTTGTCCAGGAGGGAGGTGATAGAGTTATTAAAATGTGTATTGAATTGAGAAGCTAAAGGTTCAGAAGAGTTGGATGGGAAGTGGAATGAGTGTTTTAAACCTAGCCATGCATCAGAAATGTATCTGATAAGTTTTAGTAGCCTTAAGATTATTCTAAGGGGAATACATAAGCTCAGGATTGAGTGTTCAAGCACTTACAGGCTGCTTCTGTCCAGTAGAGACACAAGTATCAGACCAGGGGTCACTTTCTAATTCAGTATTATTCACTGGACTCAATTACGCTTCAGTTGGGTTAAGGAAGAACCTTGCTTCACATGGATAGGAAGCCTTTTTCAGAGAAGGGGTAGTCTCAGAGAGGCATGCTTGTCCCTCTAATGCATTCTGTTTATTTCACAAGCAAGATTCATGCCCTTAATGGGGTAATAATGATGCTTTTTGTTTTATGGATATATATCTATATATATATATATATATATATATATATATATATATATATATATATATATATATATATATATATATATATATATATATATATATATATATATATATATATATATATATATATATAAGGTGTATCGGAGTAAGATACAAGGATGCCTTATATACCCGAGAAAATCACTCCCTCAACAGTCAGTAGGAGAATGAGTACAGAGACAGGGACAGGGATATGATGCAATCCATTTAGAACTTGTTGCTTATACATTGTATCCTTCTTGCGAGGATCCTCTGTGCCATTCCAGTTGTTGCATGCCTGGTCTGATACATGATGAAGAGGGAGTTATACTCAATGTCTGGTCTGTTGAAGGCTGAATAGAATGGAATGATGACTTACCAGGACCTATATGTCATACCCTTCCTTATAAGTTGTGCAACATAGAATGATTTCCTTACCACCATAGATGCATTAAGGTCAAAGGCCAGGTTACCGTCTGCAAATGTTCCCAAATCCCTGACTACTAAGTCTACTCTAAGGGATGTGTTATCTATGAGGTATTTTCCAGGGATATCTGAATTCCTGAAGGACTCAAGCCGCTGAATCACTTACAAATGCCTTCTACCAGCACCTGCAGGACTGCATGGATAAGGCAATCCCAAGCAAAACAAAGACTCTAAAGGCAAGCGTCCACTCTGGTGGACCCCAGCCATAAACAAACTCTACAACAAAAGGAGGAAGCTACTACAAGATAGAGCAAAATCCTTAAAAGGTAAGACACCCTTGATCACTATAAGTAAAAAACTAAGAGCTCTCATAAAATCATCCAAAGCAAATTTCGAGAGAAAAAGACTCAAAAGACAATCATAAGGCCTTCTTTAGCTATGTTAGAAACCTAGGAGGAAACTCCCAGATATGCTCAGAACTAGTTCAAAATGATGTGAAGATTACTGATCCTACAGACATTGCCAACATACTGGCTGACAGGTTCAGTGCAAACTTCCCCCTCCCCCAAAAGGAGAGATATCTATACCAAGCGATTGCAGCCCCCAAACATCTCCAACGCCCAAGTGAGAACTGCTCTCTCCAAAGCAAAAAACACAGCATCCATGGGACCTGATGGTGTCCCCGGCTGTGTGCTCCACGAACTCAACGAGGAATTAAACCCACAGCTAGGACAGCTGTTTAATCATAGTCTTACCTCTGGATACGTACCCAGGGAGTGGCGCACTGCAACTGTGGTCCCACTTCACAAAGGCGGTGCCTCCACTGACCCTGGAAATTACCGGCCCATTAGCTTGACAAGCCTTATCTGCAAAGCCATGGAGAGGATCATAATGGACCTCATAAATAAAGACATAGGAATTTGCAGACTTTGGATCCATCCCAGTTTGGCTTTGTCAAAGGCAGATCATGCCTTCTAAACTTGGTTGACTTTTGAAACAGTCACCAAAGCCATTGATGAGGGAAAGGCAGTCCATACAGCCTACCTCGATGGCCTTTGATACAATACCCCACTCGGGTATCATTGAACACCTCATCAGCTTAAGTGTTAACCCATACATCACAAGATGGGTTGCTAACTGGCTGAGTGACAGACCCCACAGGGTCAGAGTTGCTGGCGCCATGTCAGACTCAAAGCCTGTCACAAGTGGTGTACCACAGGGCTCAGTCCTCTTGTTTGGCATCTACTTCCAAGTACAAGCAAACACAGGAGGGTTATGGCTGACAAAGTTTGCAGATGACTGCAAACTGGCCATAGTAGAAAACACATCTGACACAGATATCCTTCAGAAGGGTCTCACAGAAACGGATAACTGGTGCCAGAGCCATGGCCTAAAGTTAAATGCCAAAAATGCATAGTCATACCCTTCGGGAAAACAGGGTTACCCCTAGCTACCAAATAGGTGGCAATCCACTGAGTACAGAAGAAGTTATCAGGGACCTGGGGACCCAGGTTGATAGTAGTCTGTCATTCGACACCCATGTAGCTAAAGTAGTTAGGAAGACCTTCTACATTGCCCACCTTATCATGAAGGGATTCTCATCTAGATCAAGGGAGTCATAGTCTCCTATACTCATCACTCATCAGACCAATGATTGAGTACAATGCCCCATTCGAATGTATCTGACCCGACACTTGCAGCAGGAGAGGCCACAAAAGTTCCTCACCAAAAGGATAAAGGGTCTCAAACATCTGTCCTATGCTGCCCGACTGAAAGAACTCCAGCTCTATTCAGTAGCTCAGAGGTGACCTTTGCCTAACATACAAGGCCATGTCAAACCCAGATTTGATGAATATGCTTCACCTCAAAAATCTAGATCCGTCAGAGCCACAAGGGCGACACGGCTATTAATAGGGCGTGCTGGAGGGATAGATTCATCACCCAAAGACTCCCTATGCTGTGGAATAAAATCCCGGTATATGTGAGGCAGAGCACCTCGCTGGCCTTGTTCAAGAGAAATCTTGACCAATGGATGGGAGATCGCAGATATACCCCAGGGATTACCTCAGTGTCACTGCTCAACAGAGGCACAGCAAAATAATGGGTATAGTTCCCCATACTAAAGGGGTGGCGTAAGCCACAAAACTATGGGCTAGGCTTGTAAATGCCCTCGGGCAGATAGCCTAGTATGAACCTATGAACCTATGAACCTATACTAGTATGCATTTCATGGCACCGAGTTTTCCACTGTGACTCTGGCAGCAGTCATTTGTCTGTGTCATCCCTTCTTGGAGAATATTGGTGTCTTGTGGAGATTCTATAACTGCACCTGGTTTGCAATCATCTGCAAACTTCGTCAGCCAGAGGCCCTTGACATTTGCATTGATTTCAGAGAAGCAGTTGCCAAAAAAAAGCATATCCAGCACAGAACCTTTAGGGACTCCACTAGTGACCAGCCTCCTTGTAGAGGTGGGCTCCGCTATACAAACTTCCTAGATCCTGAGATCCAATCAGCTATCCTATGTGTGAAATATGAGTTTATACCTAATTTGGTGAGTTTGTCTACATTGCCTGAGTGGAGTATTGTATCAGATGCTTTGGCCAAGTCAAGATAGGCAATATGCACCGTGTTGCTCTTTTCCATTGTTTTGGCAACCTTCTTGAAGAAGTCATAGTTAATCATTTCCATGGTAATTCTTTCCATGGTGATTTAATATGGCACTAGTCAGACTTATGGGTCTGTAGTTAACTGGTTCCACAGATGGCCCATCCTTGTGCAGAAGGTTGACTGTTGCAGTTCTCTATTTACATAGTACAAATCCTGTCTGGCTATAGTTATATAGTGCCTCTAGCAGTCCAGATAGGTCATGTTTCATAAAATTTAGGAGCCATCCTGGGATATTATCAGGGCCCATTATTGTAGTGGTCTTGGAGAGTACAAGGAAGATGAGTGATGTTCAACTTTATTTCCTGAGTGAAGGCTGGGAAAGAAACAGGTTAAACTGGAGCTGAATTTGTTGGCCATTAGATTTTATGTATGTTCTGGCTCAGTGTAGGTGGCTCCATATACAATTAGTTCTGCACTTTGTTGTGCGCTACCTTTGAGGTTGTTGACATAGCTAAAGTAAGTCCCTGGCTTGAGAGGCAATATTTACCTCATATTTTGCTATTTTAGACTTGATTTGTCCTCTGAGTTGCTTGTTTAGATTACTGAGAGAGGTTTTATCCTACTAGGCATTGCACTGCCTAATTTTTGCCATGAAATTCTTATTTTCAGTATACAACCTATTGATGTTGGAATTCCACCAGGGTGGCTTAGATTTGTTTTTGAGTTTATTCTGAGCTTGAGATTTTACCAGGTTATCACTTAATAGTAGGATATTTGCCTTGGAATATTTCAAAAATATTCCGGGGTAAGCAGGGGCAGCATGCTTTATTTTGATTTGGAAGGAGACAGCTTTATGGTCCTACCTTACTAGACAGAACATTGTACTGGGGGACCGATTGCAATATTTGTCCATGTCGGTGATGCCCAGATCTAGTAACTTCACATCCTTAGTGAGCTCATGGACTATCTAGTTCATGGTATTTGTGTTGATAAAGTTCAGGAATCCATGGGCCTAAAAGTTTGGGGTTATGAATGACTTTTCCCAGTTCATAGTCAGGTGCATAAAGTCACCCATGAAAATGGTATTGGGTTGAGTAATGAGTATCACAAGTAAGTTTAAGCATGTACTATGGGTTTACTGGGTCATTGAGTGGGATCTGTAGTTAGCAAGGATATACTACAGAACATTATCTGTATTAATTTGAAGATGGGGAAGCTTAAGCTCAGCATCCTGTTTGACCACCCTTGAGCTATGTTTGTTTTTGATGTAAACTGAGACACATGCACTCTGCCTGTGCAGTAACTGGTGTAAATGTGTGGACAGTGCTGCAGCCCAGCATTGTCAGGGTGCTTCCCATGGCTTTAAACCATGTCTTGGTAACTACACAAATGCCTGCATTCTCCAGAGTTAGGAGGGCCTACTGGGAATGAAATTTCTTGTTTAGACTCATGGCATTGAGCAGTAATACCTTTAGATTTTCCAGAGTTTGTATTGTTATGTCGCAAGATGTGTCAGTTTGCCATTATCTAAAAAAAGGCACAATGGAGGAGCACAATTTTTAGCCAATATTTGAAAGTCTAGATGAGACAGGTGAAGACCATCACTGGCAAAGCAGCATGAGCTGTATATCCTGCCATGCTGACACATATTGCATCTACTAGGAGTGAGACTAAAAATTAAATCAGTCATTAAAGTCAATCATCTTATGTTCACGTTGCAGCATCATTCTTAGAGAAGGTAGAATACTGCTCAGTGCTAGGCTCATACAAGCCTGCAACACATAGCCTGAGGGCTCTGTCATGTCTGTCTACATACAGGCCAGGGAGGTGCATCTCAGGTTATTTCCACCCCCATGGACTATATCCAAGTCATACTCATACTTGCAATCCAGTGACCTGAGTGCATGCGTGATCTTGCAGATACTGGCCCCTGATAGGCAACTGACATGAATTTCTCCTTACCCAGCCTGGTGAGTAGAATATCTATGTGTCTCACAATGGCATCTCCTATGACCAAAATATTGGGTAGTCTGATGGTTTGTCTTATGGGCTTATAAGTAGACGAGATGATGCTGCATGAGTTGTGATAGGTGTTGTTTTGGTGGAGTGGTTTTATGGGCTGCTGAGGATATTTTTTGTAGAAGCAATGCCTGAGAGGACATTGGGGTTTAAAAATATTAAACTGAAGTCACTCAGCATACATCAACCTATGTACCTGATGCAAACTGAGTGTAGGGTGTATAGTGTATGCATTACTGACAACCTGATTGGTATTATGAGTGCTTACATGTGAGTGCTTTGCTTCCAGTGAAGTGTTTTTTTTAAGAGTTAGTTGGTTATCAGAAAACATGAGGCAATTGCTATAGTGCCTTAGGACACTCATATCCATGAAGCTGGCTGCAAAGATAGCAGGAGATTTCATATCCACAGTTACAGGCCTTTCTTACTTCATCAGAAGGTTGCTGAAGGAGTATAGAGTAACAACAGGAATATCTAATGCAAAACACAAGGAACCGTGCTTGTCACTGCTCAAGCTATAACTTGTAACTGATGATTTTACACTGTGTTTTACTTGTATTTTGATTTTAACTGTACTTGTATTCTGCTTTTAACTGCATATTAAAACTTGAAAAGAGACCAGAGCTCTGTCTCTTGTGAGTCAGACAGAAATTAGAACAGGTCAATTAAGGAGTCACATGTAAGTCAGAACAGGTCGGTTAAGGTTAATCATCTGTGAATTGAGGGTGTGGAGCTAGAAACTAAACCTTCTATTTAAGGGGTAAAATAAAACATTTCAGAGCTTTACTGGAATGGCTCACCCAGACTCTGCTACAGTTTGCTGTGAGAGAAAGGTTAGTTTGCCTTTTATTTCTTGTATTTTGTATTACTTTATTGCCTTTTTCTATTTTGTATACTGTGATTTGTTTTCTTTACACTGTGTTTCACTTGTATTCTGCTTTTAACTGCATACTAAAACTTGAAATGAGACCACATCTCTGTCTCTTGTGAGTCAGACAGAAAGTTTTCCCACTCTTCCACCCAGTTACTGTTGTGTTCCTAAACACTGCTGTCTTTGTAGTTGCCTGCCTCTTATGTCAATTTCACCATATATCTCATTTCCTCTATACTTTTACTGGCTGGTGTGAGTAAGCACAAAATTATCATTTTGTGAAATCATTCTCCTTCAACTATTTAAATTTGTTGTCCATCCTACTGTATTCCATAATACCAGAATACAAAAGTGACCACCCCCTTTCAGTCTATCTTGCTGTTTTATAAATGGTGACTGTGCACTAAAACTTAACTTTTTAGGCAAGTAAAACTTAAGTTACCTACTTTCACATCTAACTCCTCTAGTGCACACTGCAGTTTTTAGGGTAAACCATTTTTTATCTTACCTTTAAGCGTCTATTGCAAGACCACCAGTTATTGGAGAGCCCACATTCTTCCTCTCAGTAGTCATCTTAGGATTAGTGCTTCTTTTTCTCCTGGTGAGAGACGGCATGCAGTTACATTATTTCCTGGAGACTGCTGATCACCAGAAAGCTTAATAACTGCTTTATAGGTGACAGCTTGGAATCTGTGCTTATATTCTGATCCTGGTGAAAGTAAGAGCAGAATGCACTGATTCCTGACTGTTTCTGGTTGGAGAATGAGTGTCTGTGCTTAACGTACCTGACTGGTCTGGTTGCTATTCGAGGCATCTACCAGAAAAAGGCTACAAGCCAGCAGATCCTTGCATCATCTGGGATAAGACTGTGGATCACCAAACAGGCCGTGGCCTTTATCTCTTCTTGGGATTGGTGTTAACATTTTACTTCTGGTGAGAGAAGAAGCAAAGGAGTATTGTATCCCAACAGAGTGAAGCCGTGCTGAAACCAGCATTAGCAGTAGCCATTCATGCGACTCCCCTCTTTTCATCATTCTTGACAAGCTAATTCTTTATTTTTCAGTAAGTACTGCTTGATTTCTTCCTAACTTCAGAATATCTGCCTAAATACTTCATCCTTAAATTTTCAGGGTCTATGTATTAGTTTCCCCTCAAGTGTTTGGTGGTGCTCTGTACAGATTCAGACACCTTGAGAAACATTTTTTCTATAAAAGGAATATATAAGGAAACAGCTCCAGTACTTAGTAACAATGACCATCTCTCGTGGCATGTCTAAAGGTCAGTTCCGTGTGATTTCTCCTATTAACCTGGTGAACTTGGGCATTCTGAGGCAGTGTAGCAGCTGCCTCATGTACATAGACAACCCTTTTCTCTTACCTCCCAACATTCAGACTTGTGAGAGATGCACTTATATATCCAAATTGGAAGCCATGCACTCTCAAGTCAAGACTGGAATAGCTGGTCAAGAGGAGAAGGTCAACACCTGCACCACACCACATGCAACACATAGCCCCCCAGAACACCCACCATCACAGCTCGCACATAAAAACACAAACCACAAACCCACCTTCATGGAGGCTCTCAGTAGAAATCTACCTAAACAGCAGAGACCTCAAAGACAGAAACGCACTCAACCACCACAACACAGCACAAACCACAAGACACATACAGTGTGCCCCTCAACCTAAGCCCCTAAGACAAAACAGCTTGCCCAATACAGTAATCATAGGTGACTTGATAGAGAGGCACACTGATGTACCATTCACTAGGTTGAATAAGGAGAAGGTAACAGTCAGCTGTCTATCAGATGTCAGAATCCGACACATAACGCATGCACTCAGGTCACTCTACAAGTATAGGTATGACTCTGTCTCTGTGCATGTGGGTGTGAATGACCTGAGATGCACCTCCCTGGACTATATGAAAAGAGACATGGATGAGCTCTCAGATTATGTGGCCCAGGTAGGTATGACCCTAGCCCTGAGCATCCTACCACTGCCCAGAATGATACTGCAGTACAAGCAGAAAATGATTGACTTCAAAAATTGGTTAGTCTCTGGTGTCATTCTAAGGGGGATCCACTATCTGTCTTCTTGGGATGCAATGATTGACAGACCTTGATACTTTGCCAGAGATGGCCTGCATCTATCACCCCTGGGTTTCTGGATACTGACTAAGGCTCTTGCCACCTCTATAGTGCCTATTTTAGGTGATGTTCCAAAGACTGAATTACTACCATAACAGCTATAAATAAATGCAATCTGAAGGTCATGCTGCTCAACACTAGAAGTCTAAATCACAAGATTCACTTACTTGAAGCACTCCTCAAAATGGAGAACATCTACATATGTGCTGTAACGGACACCTAGTTTAGAGCAGCAGAAAGCATCCCTGCACTACCAGGCTATAACTCATTCCACACCTTTCGGCCCCAGAACATGAACTGAAGTTCCAAAGGCAATGGTGCCTCTGTATTCATAAAGGATATGCACACCTCCAGACTAGTAGCTCAGCATAATGCATCTTAAATACTTCAGGTACAACTAACATTGGATAAGATGGCGATTCAGGTTGTAGCCTGCTGTAGGTCCCCAACCATGTCCCAAGACTCTCAGTCCACATTCCTAAGCATACTGGAAACTATTAGTGTCCATCTCAACACTGTCATACTAGGTGACTTCAACTACCCCTTCATCATCTGGGAAAACTACTCATGCACCAATACACTGACCCAACGCTTCCTGGAATTCATCAATTCCAATGCCATGAATCAGCACAATCTTACCCCCACTAGAAGAAGCAACATCCTTGATCTGGTTATTACTAACATGGGCAACCATTGTTCTACATCAATAGGCAATTCCTCCCGGGTTAGATCCGACCACAAACTAATCACCATGGAAATCCACATCTCACACATACCCCCTGCAAAGGTAACCACCATGAAAAACTTCTCCAAAGCTGACTTTGGGCACCTTATAACAGAGGTGGCTAACTTCACAGCACCCATGTCAATGTAAAATAGATGCGTGACTGCTGAATCATACACTAATGCACTGTACGAACACGTACATAAATGCATGGAACTATGCATACCCAACAGAACCAAGATGCTCTCCTGCAAAAAAGGAAGCCAGTCTGCTGGTCCCCTGCTATTAATTAACTCTACAACAGAACAAAGAAACTTCATAGGTTCATAGGTTCATAGGTTCATAGGTTGGTACTTGGCTATCAGCCCTAGGGCCTATACAAGCCTAGCCATAACAATTCCCTGGCTATTTCTTCCCACATTATTTACTTTCCTGGACCCCTGTCTAGCAGGGCGACTGACGTGATCCCTGGGGTGAATTTCCTTTCTCCCATCCAAATGTCAAGGTTCCTCTTGAAGAGGTCCAAAGAGGCACTCTGCTTGACATGTATGGGCAATCTATTCCAGAGTCTGGGGAGTCTCTGGGTCAGGAACCTATCCCTCCAGCATGTTTTGTTTATTGTGATGACAAGGTTTAGATCCCTGGAGCATGTAGCTCTGAGGGATTGGGATTTCTTTAAGTGTAGCATGTCCAACAGCTCTGGGTTTGACATGGCCTTGTATGTTAAGCAGAGATCGCCTCTGAGTATATGCGACAGAGTATAGCTGGAGTTTTTAAGGCGGTCAGCGTGGGGCATCTGCTTTAGGCCTGTGATTCTTTTAGTGAGGTATTTCTGAGGCCTTTCCAGTTGTTGCAGATGTCTTGAGAGGTACATACCAAATGGGGCGTTGTATTCTATAATGGGTCTAATGAGGGATGAGTACAGTGGGACAATGACCTCCTTTTTTCTGGATGAAAAGCCCTTCGTGATGAGGTGTGCCACATAGAAGGATTTCCTGACTGTTGTGGCGATGTGGTTATCGAAGGTGAGACCACTGTCCACCTGTGTCCCTAAGTCTCTTATCACACTTTCTGTGCTTAGTATACTGCCACCTATATGGTAATTCATGGATACATGTTTTTTTCCCAAAGGGGATAACAATACATTTCTTGGCATTGAGCTTGAGCCCATGGCTGTTGCAGAAAAAGGTGAAGTCCCAAGACTGAACAAAAAGTTGAGATCCCTCATCAAAATCTCTAACTCCAGCTATGAAGGCAGAATTGCGGCAGACACTACAAACAACCACAAAGCCTTCTATAGTTATATCAAGAATCTCCATGGCAATACCCAGGTTTGCTCTGAGTTACTGCACAATGGTACCTCCTATACTGAGCCAAAAGATATTGACAACATACTGGCCAACAGATTCGGTGCCAATGTTACCCCCCCAAAGGACCAAACACAATACCGGAGGAATGCCAGGCACCCAGCATTACTGCAGCACAGGTTAAAGCTGCATTGTGCAAGGCCAAGAATATAGCTTCCATGGGACCTGACAATATCCCTAGATGTGTTCTACATGAACTAAAAAAGTGAAATGGCACCACATCTGTGTGCCCTGTTAAATCACAGCCTCACCTCAGACTTTGTCCCTACCAAATGGTGCACTGATACAGTCATCCCTCTCCATAAAGGGGGAGTGACTACAGACCCAGTGAATTATTGCCCCATTAGCCTGAAGAGTCTGATATGTAAGGATATGGAGTGCATCATCATGGAGCTAATTAACAAGGATACAGGGAATCTACAAACTCTAGATCCCACACAATTTGGTTTTGTGAAAGGTAGATCATGCCTGTTCAACCTGGTTGACTTCTTTGAGTCAGTCACCAGAGCTGTGGATGAAGACAAGGCAGTTCATATAGCCTACCTCAATCTGACCAAGGCCTTAGATACCATTCCCCACTCAGGAATTATTGATAAACTCACCAAACTAGGAATCAATGCAAATTGCAAATTGGCTCACAGATAGAACCCACAGTGTGAAAGTGGCAGACTACAAGTCAGACTGCAGACCAGTCATGAGTGGAGCACCAAAGGGATCGGTCCTGGGTCCTCTCTTGTTTTGCATCTACTTCTCAGAAGTCCAGGCCAACACAGAGGGACTCTGGATGACCAAGTTTGCCGACTGCAAGCTGGGAGCCATTAATAACTCCCCAAGTGATGTAGACATCCTACAGAAAGGCCTCACTGAGTCCAATGACTGGTGTCAAAACCATGGCCTTAAGCTTAATGCCAAAAAATGTCTTGTCATCCCCTTTGGCAAAAACTAATTTCCCACTAATTACCACATTGATGGGAGCCCACTGAACACTTAAGGCATTATAAGAGATCTGTGAACACAGGTTGACAGCAACCTCTCCTTCGACCATCAGATTGCAACTGTGGTCAGAAAGTTCTTCTGTTTGTCACATCTCATTACCAGGGGTTTTGCATCCATGAAGAAAGAGGTCATCACCTCTCTCTACTCCTCCCTCATTAGGCCAGTCGTCATGTATAATGCCCCATTTGGCATGTACCTCACTAGACACATGCAACAACTGGAAAGGCCATAACAGTACCTCATGAAGAGGATCCTAGGCCTTAAACACGTCCTACATGGACAGACTTAAGAAACTCCAGCTATTTTCTGTCTCATATTGTCTACTAGAGGCAATCTCTGCTTGACTTACAAAGCCATGTCTGACCCAGCTCCTTTAGAAATGCTACATCTAAAGAAATCCAAATCCCTCTGCACCACATGCTCCAGAGACCTCAACCTCATTACTACAATCAACAGAACATGCTGGAGGGATAGGTTCATAACCCAGAGACTGCCCATGCTCTGGAATAGACTTCCCATACATGTTAACCAGAGCACCTCACTTGCTCTATTCAAGAGGAATCTTGATGAGTGGATGGGAAATAGAAACGTCACCCTGGGTATCACTGCAATTGCTCTACTTGATAGACACACTGCGAACTAACATCAGGCGGCATGATGCCAGGGCACTTCTATGGGCTAGGCATGTAAAGGCTCCAGGGCCATTAGCCTAGTACACACCTATGAACCTATGAACTGGGAAGCTTCAAGGGTAGTTTTATAAAATAAAATGTCAATTTTATGTAATTGTGTCTATACAGGGCACTGCTAAAACCCCAGTGTGTAATGATCAGCATCACACAAACAGGATGACTCAGTACAACTGAAAACTGACTAAGCACATGAAATAGCAGCACAATCAAAATAAGCCATACATGTGCAGGGAGTGTGTGATAATTCCACTTTGTTTCACAGTGGCTAGCTATTTTTAGGGTTAACATTTTCAGGAACAAAATCTACCTTTGCAGGCTTAACCAAAAACTAAGCTAGTTTAAATCTGACTTCTCTTCAGTTGAGTGACTATATTGGTCAGACTCACTACTGGGCCTGATAGATGCACCATAACAGGCATGTCCACTAGGGCCATTAACTTTAAACTGGATACATTTGGACAGTATAAAGTCCCTGGTCAGGGAAGTTAGTTGTTTGGGAATCCAATCTGCAAATAGCATACATCATTTACAGATCCTCTGGGACATACAATACTTGGGGATCAGGAGGGACCAAGTTCTGAAACTCATGCCCCATAGCTCAAGTTTTATGTACCTTGGAAGTGTTCACTGTAGAATGGCTTTGATCTGTAAAGTGCTCCTCAGCATTAAAACAGCTTTTCTCTTTGACTCTCTACACTGCGTTTTTTTCAGACATCTTTATTGAATTACCACTTGTGACATAGGCAAATTTACTTTCATGTAAAAGTAATCATACTATATTAACATGACAAACATCATACTTCACATATATTGATGTATATCATATAACCTAAGCAATATTCCATGCATTATTAAATTCCTGCCCCTTTCTTAAACAAGAAACATCTTTATTAAACCATCACTTACTACATAGTCAATCATATATTTATATAAATGAAAACAAACCACACCGACACAATCCTAGTTGCAAGCATTTTACATCACAAACCATACTGACACACTCCCAGTTGCAAACATACATCACTTATAATCTACCCAATCTTTCTCACTCAAACATTACATGATAGCTCATTTAAGTCCTGCTGCCTTTTAGACCTCATTTCTCCCTTGTATGTATTGTTCCCACATTTCCTATGTTTCGTATGTAGTTTGCTCGCACCCTTTTCAAAAACATCTCAATTACAGTTGTTTTATCTATGTTACTATAGTCACTACTTCCAGTACAGTTGATTTAGATTTTGATTTCTATTTTCTAGTAATTGCTTTTTTGGCAACCACCATTATTAAACACAGCAAGGCCTTATCATGTCAAGGCAATTCCAATTCTGTATCACAGCTCAGAAAATTATCTCCCTTTTCAGACCAATCTGCTCACCCAGCATCTCCAACAGTGCATTCCGCAGAGAATCCTTAAAGTCTGCCAACTCACCACACTTCCATAAAATATGTTCCCCAACTCACCACACTCCCAAAAAATATGTTCCCACTTACCTCTTTCTTCCCCTTCTCACCTCCAGCATTTACTGTCTGCCTGAGGAAAATTTCTCTGGAGTTTACATTGGGTATACAAATGCCTATGTAAACATTTCCAGGCAAAAATCCTAAATCATCTAGATTTTGTTGCATATTTGAGAGATATACATATATCCTCCCATTGTTTCTTTGTGAATTGCGTATCCAGTCTCTCTGCCCAATCCTTTCTAACCTCCTCTGATTGATTCTTATAGTTATCGTGCAATATTTTATATGCTCTACTAACTATTCCTTTTTTAATGGTAGCTTCTGTTCTAGGTTCTATTAAAAACTCTTCCAGTGCTGGTCTTTAGTTTAGGACCCCCCCCCCCATTTCTTTCTCTTTGCCTATACTCTGATAGCAATCCCAGATAGGGAAGGCAATCTGTAACCTGCAGTCCCAATAAATTATTGGCATCTTCCCATTCTATCATCTTTCCTTCTCTAGTTATTTGCTCCCAATCCCTTGGTTCATTTGCTAGTTTTCTCCAATAAATTCTGGTCCACTCTTGCCTATTGTTTGTATCCCTAACTACAGTCATTCCTATTGGCAGAATCTCCTTTCTCCATTGATATGTTGATTTAATTCTTAGAATACTTTCTGCTACTTTATGGCTATAATATTCTGAATAATTATTGTTGTTCTTAAAGATTTGCATCCAAAAAAGCTTGTTTCTTGACCTTCCCACATGTTTTATCATCATCCATTTCCACTTTGAATTATAGTTTTCTGTTCATGCTATGTATAGGAGTCTTAATATTCCCAAACTACCTTGTTCTACTGGAAGAATCAGCTTATCCCACTTGACTCTTGCCATCTTTTCCTCCTAGATAAAGTACTTTAGGTATTTATTAATTGTTGCCCACAACTTCTATGATTGATAAAATATACCTGACCTGTGTATAAGACTAAAGGCACTAAAAACATTTTAACTGCTTGTAAGTTACTATCCGTATCCATATAACAAAGCTTACATTTTCTAAATTTTTATATTATCTTTTGTTTAGTCTCTTCCCACATATCCTTAGCTGCCACACTAGAATCATCTTTAGTCCATACTCCTAAATATGTCATTTTATAATGTCCCAGTAAATATGGGTATTCCTGAACCAGTTCATGTGTGGGTACATAATTTACTGCTACTGTTTTTGTTTTAGCTTCATTAATCTGTATCCTGAAAAGATGTGAATCTGTCTCAAAATGTTCCACAACACTGTAATGGCTTTTTCTGGTTTTGTCAGGTACAAAATAATAGCATCTGTAAATAAAGCCAACTTTTCTTGACTACCATACCAATTATATCCTTGAATTTCTGAATCCCTTATTTTCTTTGCCAGTGATTCTAAATATAATGCAAGTAATAAAGGAGAAAGAGGACACCCCTGCCTGGTCCCTCTGCTCAAGCAGAAATTATCAGAGAGGACCCCACCCACTTTAATTTTCACCTCCAATACCTCATATATTCTCCTAATCAGCCTTAGAATTTATTCAGGAAATGCAAATGCTTCCATTGCCCTACTCATAAAGTCCCAGCTTACTCTATCAAATGCTTTCTCTGCATCAAGACCCACCAACAATGATGGTATTTTCTAACATTCTGCTTGTCTATGGATCATCAATGTTCTATTAATTATATGGAGTGCAGTTTAGTATTTTGTATTTGGTCTGATGAAGCTTAACTGTGAAAGCGCTTACCCTTTGTTACAATAAATTATTTAATAATTTTTTGGATTGTTTTTACCACTGGAAGATTTTTGTGTTTTTATCACTGGAAGAATTTATGCTTTTGTGACTAGCAGGAAGAAATAGTAACTGTGCTTGTCTATTTCAGCTTGGTTTGTGCCTTGTTCATTCCGTTGCTTGTTTGCTATATTATTTCTGTTATTTATACTTCTTCAGCAATGGAGGATTTATCCCTTGGTCTGCACTTCATTTGCAATGTTCAATTAATGTTGTCAAATGTTTGCCTGCCCTCCACAAAACAACATTGATCCATATCTATCAGTTTTGGCATTACTTTTGCCATTATTTTAGCCATTATAGACATGAAAACTTTATAATCATGATTTAGTATTGAAATGGGCATGTATGAAGCTGGATTTCATGGATCTTTACCCTCTTTAGGTATTATAGGTATCACTGCTTTCTTCCAGGATGGTGGTACTTCTCCTACTCTTAAGATATTGTGAAACAAAATCTTCCAGATCTTTATCATTTTTTCCCTCCTATCTTCCAGACTTTAAAAGGAATACAATCTACTCCTGTGGACTTTCCTGTAGATTGGTTATACATCACAAATTTTATCTCATCTTCGTCTATCCTAACTGTTAGTAATTGAGCCTCATCTACCTCTAACATTGGCATATTTAACTCTTCCATGAACATTTCCATTTGTATTTTTCTTGATTTTCATATTTCTCTGCTTTATAGAGACTCTCATAGAATTTCCAAAATATTTCTAATACCAGTACAGGATCTCTTGTTACCTTCTTTATTATAGGCTCCCTAACTATGGTGACAGCCCTTTCTACTTTCTGTTGCCTGAGTTGTTGTACTAAATGTTTTTGTCCTCTATTGTTGTTATCAAAAACAGTTGCTTAGCAGCAATATTTCTAAGCTTCTGCATATTATTGAGGTAATCACTTAATATGAGAATAAAAGTTTGATACTTGCCTTGCTGTTTGCCATTTTTTTGGGTCAGTGTTGTTTAAAATCAGTTATTTATTGCCTAGCATTCTGTAGTTGATCCTCTTCTTGTTCTGAGAGAGTCCCCCTATTTTGCAATACTTTAACATTTGTCAGTCCCTCTAAATAACTCTTGTTACTTCTTAACCATAGCTCCCTTTCTTTTATTTCCACCATATTTCTAAACTCCACCTCCCTAGCTATATTTTCAGAAGAAATGTTTATCCTCTCTAACAGCTCCTGAATAATCTCCACTACCCATTCCTTAAATTCCTCTCTTTTCAACAGATAGCTGAGAAAGTGCCTATGTTTCATTTTTATTTCATTACCCTGTTTTTTTATTTTAGCTATTATTGGCCCATGAGCTGAAATAGTTATTGGGTGGGTATCAAAACCTTCAATCAAATGCATATGTTCCTGTGAAATGTAAAGTCTGTCTAGCCTACCCCAGTTTTTATATCTTTGGGAATAATACAGTATGTAAATTCACTCCAAACTCCTATTACTAAATTCACATCTTCCATGCCAAATATTTTCATAAATTTCTTCAAAAATCTACCGTTCTTTGTTATATTTTTGCTTCTGCCCCCCCAGACACATTTTCACTGCTGCAAATCAAATTCCAGTCCCTACCTATAAGAAATATTCCTTGCTGAAAACTGATTATTTGTCCTAGAATTTTCTTAAGTTCCATTATAGGCATAGCAGTTTTAGATGGAATACATGCCAGTGTAATCCTCCTCCTTTGCTAGTAGCCCCTTAGCACTACAAATCTGCCATTATTATGTTTTTATATTCTTCTATCACTATTGGAGCTCCTCTTGCAATTAATATAAACACTCCTCTTTTCCTTTGTCTCAGATATTCCACTGAACAACTATCCTGAAAACCTTTCTTTATCAAATTGGCAAGTTCAGTTCTTCTAAATGTGTCTCCTTCTCCTGTAATATAGTTATTTGCACTCTATATGTTTTAATATAGTTCTTCCTTGTTTGCATTTATCTGTCAGGCCATTTACATTTAAAGACATTAAAGAAAGCATCATTGTATTAAAAAGTTATTATTTCTACCTTTTATGTATAACATATTTTTGTTAAATGTCTAGTTCCAACTTTTGTGTTACATGCATAAACTGTTGGCAGGTTGAACTTCTATGCAGTTATTTCTTGTCATATATATTGACCCTATGTCACATGTTATAAAACTTTTTGTTTTAATGAAAGCCCTCAAAAAAAATTCCCAGTAGCCTCCTAAAACCTATTAACTTAAGAAAACTATGTACACCTATAAACATTGAAGTTTTAAGCTCCTAATAGGAACATAAGTCCCAAATGACAGCCACACTTACAGACTTGATTTAGTTAGCTACTTGACATTTGTTTACCGGGAAAGTCCAGCTGGGATAACATCCCATTTTCATTGGAAACCAGTGAAGAAAAGCTCCACAGTGATGTAATATGGATACAGTTAAATTAAAATTATTACATAGCCTAATACAGAAGAATAACATATTAACTAAGTAAAAATTCAGCTTCAGTTCATACAGTGTGTATCTATACATACATAGTGCAAATATCTGGACAGCCATAACAAGATGAAGAACATTGTCAACAGATAAATTATTCAAAAGTTGCAGTTCATAGAGATGACATTAAACACAGAAGTACGCTCGCTAGAACAGACATGATTAGATAGACTGTGGAAAAATATATTTGTTCTTTGTCAAGAAATAGATTTTACTAATTCCTTCTCTGTGAAGATAGTCTAAGTATGCTGGTGGTGGAAGGAGGGCAGGACAAGTTCAGCCTGGGGTATTGTATGAGCAGAACCAGGTTTTATTTAGGTAGTCTTTTAGTAGTTGTTTGAAGTTGGAGAGGTTAGAGTTTGATCTAATTTGCAGGGGGATAGAATTCCATTTTTTAGTGACAGAGTATGAGTAGAGACTTTGGCCAGAGAATTTGTAAAGTTGTTAAATGCTGAATCCATGCTCGTTAGAACAAAATAGTCTATTAGAGTGACAGGAATGTAGAATAGGAGTAAAAGCAGGACAGTCATCACCTCTGTGAATAATGTTGTGTGTGCAATTATTTATTTGCTGTGTGAAAAATTATTGTAAAGGGAGGAATGCATGATAAGCACACCACCTAATTTGAACATACCTGTATGTGTATGAACCAAATGTGGAAAATGCTCCTGTAATATAGAAGGGTAATAGTAGTGTTCCATATATCTAGTATAGTGTGTTTATATCATCCAGTACTGTGTGTAAAAAGCCTTCTGTTGTTGTGTGCAGGGCATTGCTAGCATTTTGGGTGCCATCAGCAAGTTTCACGTTGGGGGCTCTACATGGCAGGATATAAGGTGTGACCAGATTGCTGCCACGCCCCCTTCCCTGTCAAGCTCACCCAGCACCCTTTAACAATCCCTATATAAAGTGTCAGTACACTCAGACCATTACAAAGACTGGTAGGGCCACAAGTACTGTGTCAAGGTACACATTGACTAGCATTTACTATCACTGTTATATTCACGCCTCAGAACCACAGGAAGGTAACCACTCACAGATGTACATGCACACACTGACTGGCATTTAGTAGCAATATTGTTACATTATGACACACCTTTGTACTGCATTAAGGTAGCCAGTCCTACAGAGGTACACAAAGACAACCACACAGACCCCCACACACAGGACCGAGCCACCCACACAAATTCCCACACACAGGACAGACACACCCCACAGACACCACACACAGGACAGAGACATGCACAGGGACATCCACACACCCACAGATGGGACAGAGACACTCAGAACTAACACAAAACCAAGACAGCACTGCAGCAAGACTGGATAGAGACACCTGCTCAGACTCCCACACACAGGACAAAGACTCCCACACAGACTCCACACACAGGACAGAGACACCCACACAGACTCCTATACACAGGACAGAGACACCCACATAAACTCCCACACACAGGACAGGGACACCCACACAAACTCCAACACACAAGATAGAGACACGCACACAAGACCAAGAAAAAACTGCAGCAAGAAAGAACATAGACCCACACAAGATGAAGGGAGTGCTGCAGTGTGGCTGAAATACACAAGATGCATTAGACAAACTGACCCCATCACACAAGACAGAAGACAGCTACACACAGGCAGAACATTCAGGCTGCAGAAGCACACAAGACAGCCATGGGACAGACGTAGAAAATACTACAGACACACAAGACATACAGGAGAAAGCCATGGGGATTACAGAAACTGCAGACAGACTCAAACCCAAAGAGAAACAGGTGAAGTCAAAACATGCACAGATAACAGACACTGGGGATTACAGAGACTGCAACCAGACTCAAACCCAAAGAGAAACAGGAAAATTCAAAAAGCACACAGATGACAGACACAAGTGTCAAATTATCTTCAGTGTATGGTTAGCTCCACAGCTTTTCAGATTCCTGACACTTTTAGTGCTACTAGATGTCCTTGCATCATAACAAATCCTGCTGCTCCTAGCTTTTCCTGCCTCATGATGAATCCTGCCACTCTTAAATGTTCCTGCCTCATGACAAATTCTGTGGCTAAAAACTGCCCTTGCCTCAACAATTCTTGCTTCTTTTTTTCTTCCTCCTTGTCCTACTTGGTACTTCCTGCTGGAGTAAGCAAAATTAGAGTGAATACACAGCATAATATTATACAATCCATAATATTATACAATCCAGGCTGAGGTGCAACCAGAAATTTACTGACATACAGCACTCTAAAAGATTATTGGAAAGGAAGGATGAGAACATGCCTCAAGTTTTACTAGTATCTTAAAAATTTTCTTCCGGACAAAATCATAGGATCATAGGAAGTTACTAGGTTAATGGTCCTGGGGCTATTACAAGGCTAGCCAAGAGTTTATCCCCAGAATAAAACCTCAGTCAGCACCTGCTACCCCTGTTAATAAGGGACACAAGTGGAACCCCCTGGGACAAATTTGTTTTCCCATCCACTCATCAAGGTTGTGCTTGAAGAAGGTCAGTGAGGTACTCTGTTTGACGGGTATGGGAAGTCTGTTCCAGAAACAGGACAACCTCTGAGAGACAAACCTGTCTCTCCAGCAGGTTTTGTTTATATCGCCTATTAGATTCAGGCCTTTTGAGTGGGTAATGCGGAGGAGTTAGACTTACGAATATGGAGCATCGCCAGTAGGGCAGGGTCCGAGATTGGCTTGTAGAAGAGACACAGATCACCGCTGAGCGATCTGCATGATACCAAGTAGAGTGACAGTGATTTGAGCCTGTCTGCATAGGACAGGTTTTGGAGGCCATGGATTCTCTCTATGAAGTATTTGTGTGACCTTTCCAGTTGGTGCAGATGTTTGGAGAGGTACATACCAAATGGGGCATTATACTCAATTATTGGTCTAATGAGGGAGGATTATATAGAGATAATAACCTCCTTATTTCTGGATGCAATCCCTTTACTTATGAGATAAACAAGTAAAAGGCTTTTCTGACCACTGCCACTGTATGATGGTCGAATGTGAGATTGTTATCAACCTGAGTACCCTGGTTTCTCACCACAGGTTGTGTGCTTATGAGGTTGCCGTTGATATGGTAATCAGTAGGGGCCATGTTTTTGTTGAATGCTATGATGATACTTTCTTTTTGCTTTTCACTTGAGGCCTTGACTTTGGCACCAGTCATTAGTTGCTGTGACACTTTCTTGCAGTATGTTAACATAATTTGGGGAGTCAATGACAGCACCCAACTTACAGTCATCTGCAAACTTGGTCAGCCACAGGCCTTTTGTCTTTGCCTGGACCTCTGAGAAGTAGATGCCAAACAGTAGGGGTCCCAGGTCAGATCCCTGGGGAACTCCACTAGTGAAAGGTCTGCTATCAGAAGTGGAGGTGCCTATTTTGATGTTGAGGGTCCTGTTGGTGAGCCAGTTGGCTACCCACCTGATGAAATAGGGATTTATGTGAAGTTGTGTTAGCTTCTTGATGATGGCCGAGTGGGGGATTTTGTCAAAGGCCTTGACCAAGTCAAGGTATGCTGTATGTACTGACTTTCCCTCATTCAGGGCCTTGGTGACAGTCTCAACTAAGTAAATCAGGCCCAACAGGCAAGATCTGCCCTTGAAGAATCGAACTGGGTGGAGTCAAGTGCTTAAAAATTGCCTATGTCCTTGTTTATGACATCCATAATAATACTCTCCATGGCTTTACAGATCAGACTTGTCAAGCTAAAGTGGTGATAGTTTCCAGGGTCAGTAGTGGCACCACAATTGTACAAGGAGATGACAATGGCAGTTCTCCACTCTGCTGGAATGAAGCCTGTACTTAGGCTGTGGTTGAATAAGGTGCTCAATGGCGATGTCAGTTCTTGCTGGAGATGGTGCAGAATACAGCCTGGGATACTATCAGGTCCCACAGAAGCTGTGTTCTTTGCCTTGGATAGGGCCTTTAACACTTGATCTATGGAGATATGAGGTGCAGGACAAGTACCGGGGATGTCAAATGGGCCTTGGGGGGGGCAGGTGGGTGAAGCTTGTGCTGAACCTCTCTGCTTGCAAGTTGGCTAAGTCAACAGGATCATTGTAAGTGATACTGTTAAGTACTAATTTGGAACAAACCTGAGCCTTGCCATGGAGGTTTCTGATGTAACTGAAGAAAGTTTTGTGGTTTTCCTTTGTTTTGGAGGAAAGTTTCAATTCTTAATTGGATTTAGAGGTTTTCACTAGTGATCTAATTTGCTTGTTGAGGCTAATGAGGAAGTTTTTCCAACTTGGAATTTGTTCCTTTTTACCCTTGGACAACAGTTTCTTCCTTTTGTTATAAAGCCTGTTGATAGAGGATTTTCACCAAACAGATTTGTTTTTCCTTGAGGAGCAGGTTTTAATTGTGTTGGTAATGGCTGAGTCTATGCAGTTGTACAGGTGCTTGCATACTGCATCGCCATACTGTTCAGCATAGTTGTCTGCATCCTCTGAGGGAGGTGGTGGTGTGAAGCTGCTGATACCCTCACTTAAGAGGTTGTAGTCAGCTTTTGAGAAGTTGTTTAGCTTGATTATGGTTGGGGAGGGGTTGGGTGAGATAGAAACTTCAAATGAGAAAGTCTGATGATCTGATCTCACCAGAGAGGAACATACTATAGAAGTGGTGCAGCGGTCACCCATGTTGGTGAAAACCAAGTCCAGAATGTTATCTCCCCTAGTGGGAGATGAGATGAGCTGGTCTAGTACATTAGAATGGATGAAGTCAAGAAATTGTTGAGTGAGTGCATTAGTGTAAGAATAGTTCACCCAGTCTATAGTTGGGTAGTTGAAGTTACCAAAAATCAGGGTGTTGGGGTGTACCTTGATGGAGTCAAGTAGATCCAGGTAAGAGGAGTGGGTGTCCTGAGTCATGGAGGGGGGTCTATAGCTTGCTATAACTTGGATGGGTGTCTTGTCAACCATCAGTTGCACCTGGAGTAGTTCCAGTGCGTCATGCTGACAAACCAGTCTGGATGTGTGCCTGTCCTGAATGAAGATATAGACTCCACCAGTCTTAGTCTTCCTGGCCTCATTTTTGGGTCAGAATGTATCGAAAGAGGTATAGCCTGCTAAGGCAGGAGTGCTCTCTACAGCCCTGAACCAAGTTTCCTTGACCGCACAGACATCGGCATCTTCCAGTGCAAGGAGAGCTTCCACTGAGTGCATTTTCAGGTTAATGCTCCGATGGTTAAGCAGCTGGAACTTCAATTTGCTTTTTAACAGATCTTTTATGTTGGAAGATTTGTCTTTGGGACATTGCCTAAAAAAGGCACAATGGGGGTGGTGAGGGCCTTGGCCAGTATCCAGAATCAGAGTGGGGACAGATGGAGGCCATCTCTAACAAAGCATCAAGGCCTGTCAGCCATGTCATCCCAGGCAGACAGATACTGGATCCCCTTGGAATGACAACGGAAACTAAGCCAATTGTTGCAGTCAATTATTTTTTGTTGATATTGTGGTATCATTCTTGGTGAAGGTAGGATGCTGCTTACGGCTAGGGTCACACCTGCCTGGGACAGATACTCTGAGAGCTCAATCATGTTTCTCTTCATATAGTCCAGGGAGGTACGTCTCAAGTCATTCACACTAACATGGACAATGGCAGATTCATACTTGTACTTGTTGTGGAGAGACTTAAGTGGGTGTGTGATGTGGTGGATTCTGACACCAGACAGACAATTGACCGTGACCTTCTCTTTGTTGAGCCTGGTGAGGAGGACATTGGTGTGCCTCACAAGTGAGTCACTGATGACTAGAATGTTTGGTTTATTGTTATGCCTTGTGGGCTGTGATGGTTTATTGTTTTGTCTTATGAGCTGTGTTTGTGAGACACTCGTG